>NW_026015097.1:17500-108234 GCF_020379485.1 Brassica napus
AACACCCTCTGGTAATCTCATATATATGTCATTATCCAGTGGACCATAAAGGTATGCGGTTACAACATCCATTAACCGCATATCCAAATTTTCTTGAGGGCCATGGCCCGACTTATTAAAAATCGAAATGTAGTTGCATCACCACAGGGGAGTATGTCACCTCATAATCGATTCCTGGTATTTGTGAGAATCCTTGTGCTACAAGCCGTGCTTTGTATCTTACAATAACACCATGTTCATTTCTCTTCCTCACAAATACCCACTATATCCCACTGGTTAAACATTATAAGGTGTCCGGATAATCGATCCAAAGACATTCCTTTTCTTAAATGATTCTAACTCCACGTTTATGGCTTCTTTCCATTTGAGCCAATCTGATCTTTGAGTGCACTCTAGTATAGACGTGGGTTCATGATCCTCATCTAAGTCCATCACCTCAATGGCTACTTGGTATGCAAATATATCATTGATGTCGACATCTTTCCGGTTCCATCTTTCCCAGACATTAAATAATTAATTGAGATCTCATCATTAGCACCTTCAGTACCATGAGGCTCGGCGTCCCGAGTCTCATTGGTTGGTACCTTAGGCATGGCCATTTCGGCCTTGTCTGGACAATCTATGACCTCGGTTTCTTTCGCACCTTCTTTAGTTTCCAGGTCTTTTATCTTTGGAACCCAATTGGTCTACCACGCTTTAAGACGTGCTTTAGAACTCTGTAGACCATGATTGTGTCCATCATGGACTCAATACTTTTGGTGCATTTACAAGCTGGTATATGTTCAAGGTCGTCTGGACTGTTAATGGGTCAGGATTAATCACTTGGGAGACTAAGCTAGAATGAAAGCAAGTACCCAGAGTGTTGTATCAGTTTGTTTCCCGAGAGATTCGATTGATTCCACAGGACGAATCCATCCCAGGGGGGGGGGGGGGGAGACGTTGTCACGCCCCCATCCTGAATAGGATTGTTTGGGACGGCCATTGGTTCATGAAACTTACAAGCCAGTCTTAAGACATCAAGGCAAGCGTTCCATGGTCGAGAAAGAAGGTAAGGATATAAGGAAACTTAGACTTAACCTTATAGAAGCTAAGAGACAGCTAGGACGAGTACGACGGTAGCTTAGGACGAAGTGGCGAGTAGCTCGGCCAGCTCAAGGAACTAGGTTCAGTTCACTCCAGCTCATCCCCTACTAAGTCAGCTCCACTAGCTGGACTACTAGCTCACTCAGCTGAGGCAGCTGAGAGTCAGCTCATCTTCTCTAGACGGACTGTCCGGCTTTAGGCCGATGGTCGGGTCGGTCAGTGGCGGGCTGTGAGGTCCGGCCAAGAGGCCATGGGCTGTTGGGTCCTTAGGCAAGGCCGTTGGCTGTGTCCAGGAGGCCTGGGGCGTGGGTTGGGCTGTGGCCGACCCCAACCTAATCAGAAAGGGCGAAGGGATGCAAGTGGCGGAAAGGGGGCAACTCTTGGCCGATGGTGCCCATTCGCTAGCAAGTCGTGCCTGTTCGTGGGCAAGACTTACCCCCTCGTCGTTTCTATAAATATGGGGCACTCTGGTCGATTTCATTATCCAATTCCAGAGTAAAATACTCAGAGAAAAACGTAGAGAGAAAGAAGAGAGAACAGAGAGTTCCGGCCAAGAGAAAGGCTGATTGTGGTGGTGTTGTGTTTCCGCGACTCTGATCGTTTGAGAACTAACTCCGTCAAGAATGGGAGATCAAGACAAGGAGAAGAGCATGGAGAACCCAGACGTGGTTCACAAGGTATGTGATGGGCCGTGGCTCCATCAGACCGAACGGACGGTCCATGCGACCGCACCGCGGCTCTGCTCGGTTCCTAAGTCCCATCCGGCTTCTCTTATCTATTTCAATTCAATTCGTTTCTCTTCTCTTCTCTCTGGTTAAACACGAAGGTTGTTGTTGGTTGAGTCCAAGGGACACGTCCCAGGTTTGGGCCGAACATAACCAGACCGCTAGCCTAGACACGGGTCGGTTAGACGATGATCCGATCGCACCAAGACTGGGCGGTTAGGACGAACGGTTGGGAATGACCCAAAGGGCACGAGTTGTCAGAGTCATGAGTGTTCAAAGTTGTGAGTTGCCAAAGGGTGTCAGGGACCAAAGGTACGAGTTACCAAAGGTTGCGAACATCAAAAGGTACGAGGACCAAGAGGCACGATTGGCCAAAGGGTGCATGTTCCAAACGGTGTCTTTCGGGACAGGTTAGGACCGATCCTTATGGATCAGCCTATGGCTTGTCTAGTTAAGACAAGGTCACGGTTTGTCTAAGCCAAGGTAGAGTCGCAAGGTCTGACCGGTTGCTAAGCCTTCCGGATTAGGCTTGAGGCTTACTAGGCCGATTGGATCCAGGCCAAGGCCGGATCATGTAAGGAGTCCGTTGGGCCATTGAGCCGGACTCCATTGGCCGGTCGCACCTAGATTCTATCCGGATTGGTCTTTGGGGACGATCCGGATCTGTTCGTGTGTTCTGTTTATCTATTCTGGACTATCTATCTGATTCTAATTCAAGGGGTGGTTGTTTGAATGACTTAGGATACGGTAGGTAGGTTCATACGTTTTATGATTATGTTGATTGAGGTTTATCTAAGTTCTAGGACCAAGCCAAGCATTGTAGAATCAATCCGTTCTATTCTCGGTTATGATTAATGCTTATCTGGTTTGTGGTTTCAGGAACTAAGGATGGTTCTGGTCAAGCCAAGGAGCCGTGAAGGCTCGGTCAGTGAGAGGCTGTGTAACGTGTGGTTTAGATGATGCTAGGGATGAACTAGTGATTGTCTATGAGACTGTTAAGAAGTTGTGTATTGAATCTCATGTTTCTAAGTAATACAAGTTTATACATTGTTATCCGCTGTGCAATCTGTTCCTTTGTTTATGAACCTCATATTCGAATATGACTTAGTAACTAATAGACTTAAAAATGGATCAAACAAGCAGAGAAATTAATAAGTAAGCCTGCGGACTCCATCAGGGTCGAGAGGCCAGGGTTCGGGTCTTACAAGTTGGTATCAGAGCATGCTTGATTCTAGGATAGTTGGGTTAGGCAGTCCACACACACACACACGCAGCCAGCTGATTAGGTCTCACTGTGAGGTTTGATTGCTTAGTCTAGGGATTGTTTTGTTCTGTTTATGTTAGTGTGTTTCGTACTAACATTGTCTGAATCCTTAGGCTGGAAAAAAATCGGGAAAGTCCCGAAGGAGTAAGAAACAGCCGGTCAGTCTAGTCAAGTGGCCATGGATGGGACCAATCTATCCGGATTGCAACCGATCCCCCGCAGCTGACACTAGAGACGTGTTGCCAACTGATCAGGCTAATCTTACGGAGACAAACAGGATGGTCAGGAAAATCGGGAGAGTGATGAGGAAGTGGAATCCTCGAACGCTAACCGTGATGGTGACCAGCATGAGAGAGTGGCCGATGGAACGGCTAATGTGCCCGCAACACTGTCCAAAGAAGACTTATTAGAGGCCATGAAGGTAATGGGGACTCAGGTTGTGGCTATGGCGCAACTGTTCACGCCACTAGTGAACTCCTCGGTTGACCAGGCTACGCCTGTGGCTACGACCACCCCCAACACCAATGGTCCAGTTGTGGAAACGGTTGAGGTGATCGAGATCGATCCACCGGAAAAGTCTGAAAAGAAGGTGGACTATCTGAGTCTGCTTCAACATTTATCCAGGTTGGGTACGAAGCATTTCTCCGGTAGCACCGACCCTATTGTGGCAGACGAGTGGAGGAGTAGGCTGGTCCGAAACTTTCAATCAACTCGCTGTCCAGTGGATTACAGACGCGACATCGCGGTTCACTTCCTGGAAGGGGGATGCGCATAACTGGTGGCTTGCAGTGGACAAGCGCACCAATGGGAGTCTGGAAAGTTTTGCGGACTTTGAAGTTGAATTCAACCGCAAATACTTCCCTGCTGAGGCTTGGGATCGTCTGGAAGCTCAGTTTCTAGATTTGGCCCAAGGCCGCAGGACCGTACGAGAGTACGAAGAAGAGTTCAACCGGATCAGATGGTTTTTTGGAAGAGAGTTGGAGGACGAGGCAGTCCAGGTCCGTAGGTTCATCCGAGGCCTAAGGCCCGAACTGAAGACCCATTGCTCGATCCGCACTTTCAACACCATCGGAGAACTGGTGGAACGGGTGGCTTTGCTAGAATCTAACTTGGCTGAAGAAGCTAAGCTTAAGGCTAAGTCACAGTCTGGCCCGTCGGGCAAAACAAATGATAAAAAGAGGAAGTGGGACCAGGTGGACGGAGGTAAGACCTCTGGTGGCCGACCTACATGTCCCAAGTGTGGAAAGAATCATCCCGGTGAGTGCTGGAAGGCCATGGGGGCTTGTGTGCGATGTGGCAGCATGGATCACAAGATCCAAAACTGCACTCGACCAAACCGATTCTCAGACCAGTCCAGTGGCAACGGCTCCGTGACTTGCTTCCTATGTGGCAAGACTGGACACTACAAGTCGGACTGTCCTAAGCTACAAGGAGGACAAGGGAAGGGCCGTGGAGACACAGGCAAGTCGACCCAGAGTAGGCCGACCACAACACCAAGGGTGTATGAGCTGTCCCGGGACGACGGCGCTTCTGGATCGTTTGATTCGATCTCTGGTAATTCCTAAATTTTCTTTTTACATTCAAGTAGAAAATGCTTGGTATGGAACCTAGAATGTCTAGGGGATTCTGATGAGGGTCTCTGTTAGGAACCCTCATGATTGGTGGTGTGGAAACCCACGTACTTTTCGACACAGGGGCTACACATAGTTTTGTGAGTCTGGGACTGGTCGGAAAGGGTCTGTTCTGTCTGGACGCTGGAGATAATTTTGGGATAGTGAGGGCGGCCGGAGGGCAAGCCATGAACTCACTAGGTCTCATGTCAAATATCCCAGTGTCAATACAGGGAAAGGTATTCCCTGTGGATTTGGTCTGTGTCCACCTAAAGAATCACGAAGTGATCCTAGGTATGGACTGGTTGGGAAAGTATCGGGCCACTCACGATTGCCATAGAGGTCGTGTGCAATTGGAGACTGGGCTTCGACCGATCCAGTACCAATGTCTGTGTCCAGCTCAAGAGAAAGTAGTGGTTTCAGCAGTTTGAGCGATTCGGATGTTGGAACAGGGTTGTCAGTCCTTTTTGGCTACAATTACAACTACAGAGCCGGGCAGTTCTGTCTGTCTGAAAGACCTTTCAGAGGATTCGTTGGTGTCGAAGTTCCCAGATGTGTTCCAGGTACCTCAGGGTGTCCCCCCTGATAGGTCGGATCCATTTACGATTGAACTAGAGCCAGGGACAGCTCCGCTGTCCAAGAGTCCGTACCGGATGGCTCCGGCCGAGATGGCCGAGCTAAAGAAGCAATTGGAAGAATTGCTTGACAAGGGTTCATACGGCCAAGTAGCTCCCCTTGGGGTGCACCAGTCCTCTTTGTGAAAAAGAAGGATGGTAGCATGCGTCTGTGCATCGACTATCGAGGGTTGAACAGGGTCACTGTGAAGAACAAGTACCCGTTGCCCAGGATAGACGAGCTGTTGGATCAACTCAAAGGAGCCAAGTGGTTTTCCAAGATTGATTTGGCTTCAGGGTATCATCAGATCCCTATAGAGCCAAATGATATTAGGAAGACGGCATTTAGGACCAGGTACGGTCATTACGAGTTCGTAGTGATGCCGTTCGGTCTGACCAATGCACCTACCGCTTTCATGAAAATGATGAACAGCGTGTTCCGAGATTTCTTGGATGAATTCGTGATCATCTTCATTGATGATATCCTAATTTATTCCAAGGATGAGGAATCTCATAGGAAACACTTGAGAGCCGTGCTGGAACGATTACGAGAACACAAACTCTATGCTAAACTCAGTAAATGTAGCTTTTGACAGAAGAGTATTGGGTTCCTCGGCCATATTGTTTCCGATCAGGGCATCTCGGTGGATCCAGAGAAGATCAGGGCAATCAAGGATTGGCCCCGACCACGCAGTGCTACGGAAGTTAGAAGCTTCTTAGGGCTGGCAGGTTACTATAGAAAGTTTGTGAAAGGATTCGCAAGCTTGGCTCAGCCTATGACGCGGTTGACTGGGAAGGACGTTAAGTTCACATGGGCTGAAGAGTGTGAGGAATGTTTCTCCGCACTTAAAAACATGCTGACTAGCGCACCCGTCCTAGTGCTTCCGGAGGCCGATCAACCATATGTGGTCTATACGTACGCGTCCATCACTGGGCTAGGTTGCGTATTGACCCAGCATGGGAAGGTCATTGCCTACGCGTCCAGGCAGTTGAGGAAACATGAGGGAAACTACCCCACCCATGATCTCGAAATGGCTGCGGTAGTATTCGCCTTAATGATTTGGCGATCATACTTGTATGGCGCCAAAGTTCAGATACTTACGGACCATAAGAGTCTTAAGTATATATTCACCCAGACTGAGTTAAACTTAAGGCAGAGGAGGTGGATGGAATTCGTAGCTGACTACGATTTGGACATCACCTACTACCCAGGAAAGGCTAATCTGGTAGCAGACGCTTTGAGCCGGAAAAGGGCTGATGTATCGGCCGAATGGGAGGCGGACGACCTGGACGGTATGGTCCGTGCCCTGCGGCTGAATGTGCTGACTACGGCAACCGAAGCTTTGGGGTTGGAGGCGGTTAACCAAGCCGACCTGCTTACTCGAATCCGGTTGGCTCAAGGTCAGGACAAGAACCTGAATAAGGTTGCTCAGAATGATAGGACGGAGTACCAGATTGCAAAGGATGGTACCATCTTAGTAAACGGTCGGATCAATGTTCCTAATGATAGGAGTCTAAAGGAAGAGATTATGAGGGAGGCTCATAAGTCCAGATTCTCGGTTCACCCTGGTGCGACCAAGATGTACCAGAACCTTAAGAAATTCTATCATTGGATCCGTATGAAGGCAGATGTAGCGGAATGGGTGGCCAAGTGTTCCACTTGCCAACTCATCATAGCAGAACATCAGGTGCCTAGTGGGTTATTACAAAGCTTGCCTATTCCGGAATGGAAATGGGATCACATCACATTGGACTTTGTGACCGGGTTCCCTACCACAAGGAATAAGAACGGTTTGGGTTGTGGTTGATCGACTAACCAAATCAGCACACTTCCTGGCTATCAAGAAGTCGGATGGGGTAGATCAGATTGTACGTAAGTACATTGATGAGATTGTCCGACTATATGGTGTGCCGGCAAGCATAGTCTCAGATAGGGATTCAAGGTTCACATCTTACTTCTGGAAGGCTTTCCAAAAGGCCTTAGGAACAAGAGTGAACATGAGTACAGCCTATCACCCACAGACGGATGGACAGTCTGAACGTACGATCCAGAAATTGGAAGATATGTTGCGAGCATGTGTTCTAGACTGGGGTGATTCCTGGGAGAAACATCTACCTCTGGTAGAATTTGCTTATAACAATAGTTTCCATAGTAGTATTGGCATGTCGCCATACGAAGCTCTGTATGGGCGTCCATGCAGGACACCCTTATGCTGGACCCAAGTTGGGGAACGCAGCATGATTGGTCCGGAGATTGTCGAAGAGACAACCGAAAAGATCAAGTTCTTGAGGGACAAGATGAGACAGGCACAGGATCGCCAAAAGAACTATGCAGATCGAAGAAGGAAAGATCTCGAGTTTCAAGTAGGTGACTTGGTGTATCTCAAAATGATTACCTTCAAAGGACGAGTCCGAATTTCCGGGAGACGGAAGTTAGACCCGAGATACTTGGGGCCGTTCAAGGTCATTGAAAGAGTTGGGATGGTGGCCTACAAGTTGGACTTACCGGCCAAGATGGACGCATTTCATAATGTGTTCCACGTCTCCCAACTTCGGAAATGTTTGACGGACCAAGACATCGCTCTTCCTGCCATTCCAGACGATCTTGGTAAGAACCTAACCTTGGAAACGAGGCCAGTTCGAATCATAGATAGGATGGAACATGCAACAAGGAAGAAGACGGTCCAGATGGTCAAGGTCGTCTGGGACTGTAATGGTCAGGATATAATCACTTGGGAGACCGAAGCTAGAATGAAAGCAGAGTACCCAGAGTGGTTGGATCAGTTTGTTTCCGAGGGAGCATTCGATTCGGATTCGAGGACGAATCCATCCCAAGGGGGGGGGGAGACTTGTCACGCCCCCAATCCTGAATAGGATTGTTGGGACGGCCATGGTTCGATGAAACGTACAAGCCAGTCTTAAGACATCAAGGCAAGCGTTCCATGGTCGAGAAAGAAGGTTAAGGATATAAGGAAACTTAGACTTAACCTTATAGAAGCTAAGAGACAGCTAGGACGAGTAAGACGGTAGCTAGGACGAAGTGGACGAGTAGCTCGGCCAGCTCAAGGAAGCTAGGTTCAGTTCACTCCAGCTCAGTCCCTACTAAGTCAGCTCCACTAGCTGGACTACTAGCTCACTCAGCTGAGGCAGCTGAGAGTCAGCTCATCTCAGCTAGACGGACTGTCCGGGCTTTAGGCCGATGGTCCGGGTCCGGGTCAGTGGCGGGCTGTGAGGTCCGGCCATGAGGCCATGGGCTGTTGGGTCCTTGGGCAAGGCCGTTGGCTGTGTCCAGGAGGCCTGGGGCGTGGGTTGGGCTTGTGGCCGACCCCAAACCCAATCAGAAAGGGCGAAGGGATGCAAGTGGCCGAAAGGGGGCAACTCTTGGCCGATGGTGCCCATTCGCTAGCAAGTCGTGCCTGTTCGTGGGGCAAGACTTACCCCCTCGTTTTCTATAAATATGGGGGCTCTCTGGTCGATTTCATTATCCAATTCCAGAGTAAAATACTCAGAGAAAAACGTAGAGAGAAAGAAAGAGAGAAAGAGAGAGTTCCGGCCAAGAGAAAGGCCGATTGTGGTGGTGTTGTGTTCCGGCGACTCTGATCGTTTGAGAACTAACTCCGGTCAAGAATGGGAGATCAAGACAAGGAGAAGAGCATGGAGAACCCAGACGTGGTTCACAAGGTATGTGATGGGCCGTGGCTCCATCAGACCGAACGGACGGTCCATGCGACCGCACCGCGGCTCTGCTCGGTTCCTAAGTCCCATCCGGCTCTCCTTATCTATTTCAATTCGTTTCTCTTCTCTTCTCTCTGGTTAAACACGAAAGGTTGTGTTGGTTGAGTCCAAGGGACACGTCCCTAGGCTTTGGCCGAACATAACCAGACCGCTAGCCTAGACACGGGTCGGTTAGACGGATGATCCGATCGCACCAAGACTGGGCGGTTAGGACGAACGGTTGGGAATGACCCAAAGGGCACGAGTTGTCAAGAGTCATGAGTGTTCAAAGGTTGTGAGTTGCCAAAGGGTGTCAGGGACCAAAAGGTACGAGTTACCAAAGGTTGCGAACATCAAAAGGTACGAGGACCAAGAGGCACGATTGGCCAAAGGGTGCATGTTCCAAACGGTGTCTTTCGGGACAGGTTAGGACCGATCCTTATGGATCAGCCTATGGCTTGTCTAGTTAAGACAAGGTCACGGTTTGTCTAAGCCAAGGTAGAGTCGCAAGGTCTGACCGGTTGCTAAGCCTTCCGGATTAGGCTTGAGGCTTACTAGGCCGATTGGATCCAGGCCTAAGGCCGGATCAGGTAAGGGAGTCCGTTGGGCCATTGAGCCGGACTCCATTGGCCGGTCGCACCTAGATTCTATCCGGATAGACGGATTGGTCTTTGGGGACGATCCGGATCTGTTCGTGTGTTCTGTTATCTATTCTGGACTATCTATCTGATTCTAAGTCAAGGGGTGGTTGGTTGAATGACTTAGGATACGGTAGGTAGGTTCATACGTTTTATGATTATGTTGACTGAGGTTTATCTAAGTTCTAGGAACCAAGCCAAGCATTGTAGAATCAATCCGTTCTATTCTCGGTTATGATTAATGCTTATCTGGTTGTGGTTTCAGGAACTAAGGATGGTTCTGGTCAAGCCAAGGAGCCGTGAAGGCTCGGTCAGTGAGAGGCTGTGTAACGTGTGGTTAGATGATGCTAGGGATGAACTAGTGATTGTCTATGAGACTGTTAAGAAGTTGTGTATTGAATCTCATGTTTCTAAGTAATACAAAGTTTATACATTGTTATTCCGCTGTGCAATCTGTTCCTTTGTTTATGAACCTCATATTCGAATATGACTTAGTAACTAATAGACTTAAAATGGATCAAACAAGCAAAGAAATTAATAAGTAAGCCTGCGGACTCCATCAGGTCGAGAGGCCAGGGTTCGGGTCTTACAAGTTGGTATCAGAGCATGCTTGATTCTAGGATAGTTGGGTTAGGCAGTCCACACACACACACGCAGCCAGCTGATTAGGTCTCACGGTGAGGTTTGATTGCTTAGTCTAGGGATTGTTTTGTTTTGTTTATGTTAGTGTGTTTCGTACTAACATTGTCTGAATCCTTAGGCTGGAAAAAGCAAATCGGGAAAGTCCCGAAAGAGTAAGAAAACAGCCGGTCAGTCTAGTCAAGTGGCCATGGACGGGACCAATCTATCCGGATTGCAAACCGATCCGGCCGCAGCTGACACTAGAGACGTGTTGCCAACTGATCAGGCTAATCTTACGGGGACGCAACAGGATGGTCAGGAACATCGGGAGAGTGATGAGGAAGTGGAATCCTCGAACGCTAACCGTGATGGTGACCAGCATGAGAGAGTGGCCGATGGAACGGCTAATGTGCCCGCAACACTGTCCAAAGAGGACTTGTTAGAGGCCATGAAGGTAATGGGGACTCAGGTTGCGGCTATGGCGCAACTGTTCACGCCACTAGTGAACTCCTCGGTTGGCCAGGCTACGCCTGTGGCTACGACCACCCCCAACACCAATGGTCCAGTTGTGGAAACGGTTGAGGTGATCGAGATCGATCCACCGGAAAAGTCTGGAAAGAAGGTGGACTATCTGAGTCTGCTTCAACATTTATCCAGGTTGGGTACGAAGCATTTCTCCGGTAGCACCGACCCTATTGTGGCAGACGAGTGGAGGAGTAGGTTGGTCCGAAACTTTCAATCAACTCGCTGTCCAGTGGATTACAGACGCGACATTGCGGTTCACTTCCTGGAAGGGGACGCGCATAACTGGTGGCTTGCAGTGGACAAGCGCACCAATGGGAGTCTGGAAAGTTTTGCGGACTTTGAAGTTGAATTCAACCGCAAATACTTCCCTGCTGAGGCTTGGGATCGTCTGGAAGCTCAGTTTCTAGATTTGGCCCAAGGCCGCAGGACCGTACGGGAGTACGAAGAAGAGTTCAACCGGCTCAGACGGTTTGTTGGAAGAGAGCTGGAGGACGAGGCAGTCCAGGTCCGTAGGTTCATCCGAGGCCTAAGGCCCGAACTGAAGACCCATTGCTCGATCCGCACTTTCAACACCGTCGGAGAACTGGTGGAACGGGTGGCTTTGCTAGAGTCTAACTTGGCTGAAGAAGCTAAGCTTAAGGCTAAGTCACAGTCTGGCCCGTCGGGCAAAACAAATGATAAAAAGAGGAAGTGGGACCAGGTGGACGGAGGTAAGACCTCTGGTGGCCGACCTACATGTCCCAAGTGTGGAAAGAATCATCCCGGTGAGTGCTGGAAGGCCATGGGGGCTTGTGTGCGATGTGGCAGCATGGATCACACGATCCAAAACTGCACTCGACCAAACCGATTCTCAGACCAGTCCAGTGGCAGCGGCTCCGTGACTTGCTTCCTATGTGGCAAGACTGGACACTACAAGTCGGATTGTCCTAAGCTACAAGGAGGACAAGGGAAGGGCCGTGGAGACACAGGCAAGTCGACCCAGAGTAGGCCGACCACAACACCAAGGGTGTATGAGCTGTCCCGGGACGACGGCGCTTCTGGATCGTTTGATTCGATCTCTGGTAATTCCTAAATTTTTCTTTTTACATTCAAGTAGAAAATGCTTGGTATGGAACCTAGAATGTCTAGGGGATTCTGATGAGGGTCTCTGTTAGGAACCCTCATGATTGGTGGTGTGGAAACCCACGTACTTTTCGACACAGGGGCTACACATAGTTTTGTGAGTCCGGGACTGGTCGGAAAGGGTCTGTTCTGTCTGGACGCTGGAGATAATTTTGGGATAGTGAGGGCGGCCGGAGGGCAAGCCATGAACTCACTAGGTCTCATGTCAAATATCCCAGTGTCAATACAGGGAAAGGTATTCCCTGTGGATTTGGTCTGTGTCCACCTAAAGAATCACGAAGTGATCCTAGGTATGGACTGGTTGGGAAAGTATCGGGCCACTCTCGATTGCCATAGAGGTCGTGTGCAATTGGAGACTGGGCTTCGACCGATCCAGTACCAATGTCTGTGTCCGGCTCAAGAGAAAGTAGTGGTTTCAGCAGTTCGAGCGATTCGGATGTTGGAACAGGGTTGTCAGTCCTTTTTGGCTACAATTACAACTACAGAGCCGGGCAGTTCTGTCTGTCTGAAAGACCTTTCAGAGGATTCGTTGGTGTCGAAGTTCCCAGATGTGTTCCAGGTACCTCAGGGTGTCCCCCCTGATAGGTCGGATCCATTTACGATTGAACTAGAGCCAGGGACAGCTCCGCTGTCCAAGAGTCCGTACCGGATGGCTCCGGCCGAGATGGCCGAGCTAAAGAAGCAATTGGAAGAATTGCTTGACAAGGGGTTCATACGGCCAAGTAGCTCCCCTTGGGGTGCACCAGTCCTCTTTGTGAAAAGAAGGATGGTAGCATGCGTCTGTGCATCGACTATCGAGGGTTGAACAGGGTCACTGTGAAGAACAAGTACCCGTTGCCCAGGATAGACGAACTGTTGGATCAACTCAAAGGAGCCAAGTGGTTTTCCAAGATTGATTTGGCTTCAGGGTATCATCAGATCCCTATAGAGCCAAATGATATTAGGAAGACGGCATTTAGGACCAGGTACGGTCATTACGAGTTCGTAGTGATGCCGTTCGGTCTGACCAATGCACCTGCCGCTTTCATGAAAATGATGAACAGCGTGTTCCGAGATTTCTTGGATGAATTCGTGATCATCTTCATTGATGATATCCTAATTTATTCCAAGGATGAGGAATCTCATAGGAAACACTTGAGAGCCGTGCTGGAACGATTACGAGAACACAAACTCTATGCTAAACTCAGTAAATGTAGCTTTTGGCAGAAGAGTATTGGGTTCCTCGGCCATATTGTTTCCGATCAGGGCATCTCGGTGGATCCAGAGAAGATCAGGGCAATCAAGGATTGGCCCCGACCACGCAGTGCTACGGAAGTCAGAAGCTTCTTAGGGCTGGCAGGTTACTATAGAAAGTTTGTGAAAGGATTCGCAAGCTTGGCTCAGCCTATGACGCGGTTGACTGGGAAGGACGTTAAGTTCACATGGGCTGAAGAGTGTGAGGAATGTTTCTCCGCACTTAAGAACATGCTGACTAGCGCACCCGTCCTAGTGCTTCCGGAGGCCGATCAACCATATGTGGTCTATACGGACGCGTCCATCACTGGACTAGGTTGCGTATTGACCCAGCATGGGAAGGTCATTGCCTATGCGTCCAGGCAGTTGAGGAAACATGAGGGAAACTACCCCACCCATGATCTCGAAATGGCTGCGGTAGTATTCGCCTTAAAGATTTGGCGATCATACTTGTATGGCGCCAAAGTTCAGATACTTACGGACCATAAGAGTCTTAAGTATATATTCACCCAGCCTGAGTTAAACTTAAGGCAGAGGAGGTGGATGGAATTCGTAGCTGACTACGATTTGGACATCACCTACTATCCGGGAAAGGCTAATCTGGTAGCAGACGCTTTGAGCCGGAAGAGGGCTGATGTATCGGCCGAACGGGAGGCGGACGACCTGGACGGTATGGTCCGTGCTCTGCGGCTGAATGTGCTGACTACGGCAACCGAAGCTTTGGGGTTGGAGGCGGTTAACCAAGCCGACCTGCTTACTCGAATCCGGTTGGCTCAAGGTCAGGACGAGAACCTGAATAAGGTTGCTCAGAATGATAGGACGGAGTACCAGATTGCAAAGGATGGTACCATCCTAGTAAACGGTCGGATCAGTGTTCCTAATGATAGGAGTCTAAAGGAAGAGATTATGAGGGAGGCTCATAAGTCCAGATTCTCGGTTCATCCTGGTGCGACCAAGATGTACCAGAACCTTAAGAAATTCTATCATTGGATCCGTATGAAGGCAGATGTAGCGGAATGGGTGGCCAAGTGTTCCACTTGCCAACTCATCAAAGCAGAACATCAGGTGCCTAGTGGGTTATTACAAAGCTTGCCTATTCCGGAATGGAAATGGGATCACATCACAATGGACTTTGTGACCGGGTTCCCTACCACAAGGAATAAGAACGGTTTGGGTTGTGGTTGATCGACTAACCAAATCAGCACACTTCCTGGCTATCAAGAAGTCGGATGGGGTAGATCAGATTGTACGTAAGTACATTGATGAGATCGTCCGACTACATGGTGTGCCGGCAAGCATAGTCTCAGATAGGGATTCAAGGTTCACATCTTACTTCTGGAAGGCTTTCCAAAAGGCCTTAGGAACAAGAGTGAACATGAGTACAGCCTATCACCCACAGACGGATGGACAGTCTGAACGTACGATCCAGACATTGGAAGATATGTTGCGAGCATGTGTTCTAGACTGGGGTGATTCCTGGGAGAAACATCTACCTCTGGTAGAATTTGCTTACAACAATAGTTTCCATAGTAGTATTGGCATGTCGCCATACGAAGCTCTGTATGGGCGTCCATGCAGGACACCCTTATGCTGGACCCAAGTTGGGGAACGCAGCATGATTGGTCCGGAGATTGTCGAAGAGACAACCGAAAAGATCAAGTTCTTGAGGGACAAGATGAGACAGGCACAAGATCGCCAAAAGAACTATGCAGATCGAAGAAGGAAAGATCTCGAGTTTCAAGTAGGTGACTTGGTGTATCTCAAAATGATTACCTTCAAAGGACGAGTCCGAATTTCCGGGAGACGGAAGTTAGACCCGAGATACTTGGGGCCGTTCAAGGTCATTGAAAGAGTTGGGATGGTGGCCTACAAGTTGGACTTACCGGCCAAGATGGACGCATTTCATAATGTGTTCCACGTCTCCCAACTTCGGAAATGTTTGACGGACCAAGACATCGCTCTTCCTGCCATTCCAGACGATCTTGGTAAGAACCTAACCTTGGAAACGAGGCCAGTTCGAATCATAGATAGGATGGAAAAAGCAACAAGGAAGAAGACGGTCCAGATGGTCAAGGTCGTCTGGGACTGTAATGGTCAGGATATAATCACTTGGGAGACCGAAGCTAGAATGAAAGCAGAGTACCCAGAGTGGTTGGATCAGTTTGTTTCCGAGGGAGCATTCGATTCGGATTCGAGGACGAATCCATCCCAAGGGGGGGGGAGACTTGTCACGCCCCCAATCCTGAATAGGATTGTTGGGACGGCCATGGTTCGAGGAAACGTACAAGCCAGTCTTAAGACATCAAGGCAAGCGTTCCATGGTCGAGAAAGAAGGTTAAGGATATAAGGAAACTTAGACTTAACCTTATACAAGCTAAGAGACAGCTAGGACGAGTAAGACGGTAGCTAGGACGAAGTGGACGAGTAGCTCGGCCAGCTCAAGGAAGCTAGGTTCAGTTCACTCCAGCTCAGTCCCTACTAAGTCAGCTCCACTAGCTGGACTACTAGCTCACTCAGCTGAGGCAGCTGAGAGTCAGCTCATCTCAGCTAGACGGACTGTTCGGGCTTTAGGCCGATGGTCCGGGTCCGGGTCAGTGGCGGGCTGTGAGGTCCGGCCATGAGGCCATGGGCTGTTGGGTCCTTGGGCAAGGCCGTGGGCTGTGTCCAGGAGGCCTGGGGCGTGGGTTGGGCTTGTGGCCGACCCCAAACCCAATCAGAAAGGGCGAAGGGATGCAAGTGGCCGAAAGGGGGCAACTCTTGGCCGATGGTGCCCATTCGCTAGCAAGTCGTGCCTGTTCGTGGGGCAAGACTTACCCCCTCGTTTTCTATAAATATGGGGGCTCTCTGGTCGATTTCATTATCCAATTCCAGAGTAAAATACTCAGAGAAAAACGTAGAGAGAAAGAAAGAGAGAAAGAGAGAGTTCCGGCCAAGAGAAAGGCCGATTGTGGTGGTGTTGTGTTCCGGCGACTCTGATCGTTTGAGAACTAACTCCGGTCAAGAATGGGAGATCAAGACAAGGAGAAGAGCATGGAGAACCCAGACGTGGTTCACAAGGTATGTGATGGGCCGTGGCTCCATCAGACCGAACGGACGGTCCATGCGACCGCACCGCGGCTCTGCTCGGTTCCTAAGTCCCATCCGGCTCTCCTTATCTATTTCAATTCGTTTCTCTTCTCTTCTCTCTGGTTAAACACGAAAGGTTGTGTTGGTTGAGTCCAAGGGACACGTCCCTAGGCTTTGGCCGAACATAACCAGACCGCTAGCCTAGACACGGGTCGGTTAGACGGATGATCCGATCGCACCAAGACTGGGCGGTTAGGACGAACGGTTGGGAATGACCCAAAGGGCACGAGTTGTCAAGAGTCATGAGTGTTCAAAGGTTGTGAGTTGCCAAAGGGTGTCAGGGACCAAAAGGTACGAGTTACCAAAGGTTGCGAACATCAAAAGGTACGAGGACCAAGAGGCACGATTGGCCAAAGGGTGCATGTTCCAAACGGTGTCTTTCGGGACAGGTTAGGACCGATCCTTATGGATCAGCCTATGGCTTGTCTAGTTAAGACAAGGTCACGGTTTGTCTAAGCCAAGGTAGAGTCGCAAGGTCTGACCGGTTGCTAAGCCTTCCGGATTAGGCTTGAGGCTTACTAGGCCGATTGGATCCAGGCCAAAGGCCGGATCATGTAAGGGAGTCCGTTGGGCCATTGAGCCGGACTCCATTGGCCGGTCACACCTAGATTCTATTCCGGATTGGTCTTTGGGGACGATCCGGATCTGTTCGTGTGTTCTGTTTATCTATTCTGGACTATCTATCTGATTCTAAGTCAAGGGGTGGTTGGTTGAATGACTTAGGATATGGTAGGTAGGTTCATACGTTTTATGATTATGTTGACTGAGGTTTATCTAAGTTCTAGGAACCAAGCCAAGCATTGTAGAATCAATCCGTTCTATTCTCGGTTATGATTAATGCTTATCTGGTTGTGGTTTCAGGAACTAAGGATGGTTCTGGTCAAGCCAAGGAGCCGTGAAGGCTCGGTCAGTGAGAGGCTGTGTAACGTGTGGTTAGATGATGCTAGGGATGAACTAGTGATTGTCTATGAGACTGTTAAGAAGTTGTGTATTGAATCTCATGTTTCTAAGTAATACAAAGTTTATACATTGTTATTCCGCTGTGCAATCTGTTCCTTTGTTTATGAACCTCATATTCGAATATGACTTAGTAACTAATAGACTTAAAAATGGATCAAACAAGCAGAGAAATTAATAAGTAAGCCTGCGGACTCCATCAGGTCGAGAGGCCAGGGTTCGGGTCTTACAAGTTGGTATCAGAGCATGCTTGATTCTAGGATAGTTGGGTTAGGCAGTCCACACACACACACGCAGCCAGCTGATTAGGTCTCACTGTGAGGTTTGATTGCTTAGTCTAGGGATTGTTTTGTTCTGTTTATGTTAGTGTGTTTCGTACTAACATTGTCTGAATCCTTAGGCTGGAAAAAGCAAATCGGGAAAGTCCCGAAGGAGTAAGAAAACAGCCGGTCAGTCTAGTCAAGTGGCCATGGACGGGACCAATCTATCCGGATTGCAAACCGATCCCCCGCAGCTGACACTAGAGACGTGTTGCCAACTGATCAGGCTAATCTTACGGGGACGCAACAGGATGGTCAGGAACATCGGGAGAGTGATGAGGAAGTGGAATCCTCGAACGCTAACCGTGATGGTGACCAGCATGAGAGAGTGGCCGATGGAACGGCTAATGTGCCCGCAACACTGTCCAAAGAGGACTTGTTAGAGGCCATGAAGGTAATGGGGACTCAGGTTGCGGCTATGGCGCAACTGTTCACGCCACTAGTGAACTCCTCGGTTGGCCAGGCTACGCCTGTGGCTACGACCACCCCCAACACCAATGGTCCAGTTGTGGAAACGGTTGAGGTGATCGAGATCGATCCACCGGAAAAGTCTGAAAAGAAGGTGGACTATCTGAGTCTGCTTCAACATTTATCCAGGTTGGGTACGAAGCATTTCTCCGGTAGCACCGACCCTATTGTGGCAGACGAGTGGAGGAGTAGGCTGGTCCGAAACTTTCAATCAACTCGCTGTCCAGTGGATTACAGACGCGACATTGCGGTTCACTTCCTGGAAGGGGACGCGCATAACTGGTGGCTTGCAGTGGACAAGCGCACCAATGGGAGTCTGGAAAGTTTTGCGGACTTTGAAGTTGAATTCAACCGCAAATACTTCCCTGCTGAGGCTTGGGATCGTCTGGAAGCTCAGTTTCTAGATTTGGCCCAAGGCCGCAGGACCGTACGAGAGTACGAAGAAGAGTTCAACCGGCTCAGACGGTTTGTTGGAAGAGAGCTGGAGGACGAGGCAGTCCAGGTCCGTAGGTTCATCCGAGGCCTAAGGCCCGAACTGAAGACCCATTGCTCGATCCGCACTTTCAACACCGTCGGAGAACTGGTGGAACGGGTGGCTTTGCTAGAGTCTAACTTGGCTGAAGAAGCTAAGCTTAAGGCTAAGTCACAGTCTGGCCCGTCGGGCAAAACAAATGATAAAAAGAGGAAGTGGGACCAGGTGGACGGAGGTAAGACCTCTGGTGGCCGACCTACATGTCCCAAGTGTGGAAAGAATCATCCCGGTGAGTGCTGGAAGGCCATGGGGGCTTGTGTGCGATGTGGCAGCATGGATCACACGATCCAAAACTGCACTCGACCAAACCGATTCTCAGACCAGTCCAGTGGCAGCGGCTCCGTGACTTGCTTCCTATGTGGCAAGACTGGACACTACAAGTCGGACTGTCCTAAGCTACAAGGAGGACAAGGGAAGGGCCGTGGAGACACAGGCAAGTCGACCCAGAGTAGGCCGACCACAACACCAAGGGTGTATGAGCTGTCCCGGGACGACGGCGCTTCTGGATCGTTTGATTCGATCTCTGGTAATTCCTAAATTTTTCTTTTTACATTCAAGTAGAAAATGCTTGGTATGGAACCTAGAATGTCTAGGGGATTCTGATGAGGGTCTCTGTTAGGAACCCTCATGATTGGTGGTGTGGAAACCCACGTACTTTTCGACACAGGGGCTACACATAGTTTTGTGAGTCTGGGAGGAAAGGGTCTGTTCTGTCTGGACGCTGGAGATAATTTTGGGATAGTGAGGGCGGCCGGAGGGCAAGCCATGAACTCACTAGGTCTCATGTCAAATATCCCAGTGTCAATACAGGGAAAGGTATTCCCTGTGGATTTGGTCTGTGTCCACCTAAAGAATCACGAAGTGATCCTAGGTATGGACTGGTTGGGAAAGTATCGGGCCACTCTCGATTGCCATAGAGGTCGTGTGCAATTGGAGACTGGGCTTCGACCGATCCAGTACCAATGTCTGTGTCCGGCTCAAGAGAAAGTAGTGGTTTCAGCAGTTCGAGCGATTCGGATGTTGGAACAGGGTTGTCAGTCCTTTTTGGCTACAATTACAACTACAGAGCCGGGCAGTTCTGTCTGTCTGAAAGACCTTTCAGAGGATTCGTTGGTGTCGAAGTTCCCAGATGTGTTCCAGGTACCTCAGGGTGTCCCCCCTGATAGGTCGGATCCATTTACGATTGAACTAGAGCCAGGGACAGCTCCGCTGTCCAAGAGTCCGTACCGGATGGCTCCGGCCGAGATGGCCGAGCTAAAGAAGCAATTGGAAGAATTGCTTGACAAGGGGTTCATACGGCCAAGTAGCTCCCCTTGGGGTGCACCAGTCCTCTTTGTGAAAAAGAAGGATGGTAGCATGCGTCTGTGCATCGACTATCGAGGGTTGAACAGGGTCACTGTGAAGAACAAGTACCCGTTGCCCAGGATAGACGAGCTGTTGGATCAACTCAAAGGAGCCAAGTGGTTTTCCAAGATTGATTTGGCTTCAGGGTATCATCAGATCCCTATAGAGCCAAATGATATTAGGAAGACGGCATTTAGGACCAGGTACGGTCATTACGAGTTCGTAGTGATGCCGTTCGGTCTGACCAATGCACCTGCCGCTTTCATGAAAATGATGAACAGCGTGTTCCGAGATTTCTTGGATGAATTCGTGATCATCTTCATTGATGATATCCTAATTTATTCCAAGGATGAGGAATCTCATAGGAAACACTTGAGAGCCGTGCTGGAACGATTACGAGAACACAAACTCTATGCTAAACTCAGTAAATGTAGCTTTTGGCAGAAGAGTATTGGGTTCCTCGGCCATATTGTTTCCGATCAGGGCATCTCGGTGGATCCAGAGAAGATCAGGGCAATCAAGGATTGGCCCCGACCACGCAGTGCTACGGAAGTCAGAAGCTTCTTAGGGCTGGCAGGTTACTATAGAAAGTTTGTGAAAGGATTCGCAAGCTTGGCTCAGCCTATGACGCGGTTGACTGGGAAGGACGTTAAGTTCACATGGGCTGAAGAGTGTGAGGAATGTTTCTCCGCACTTAAGAACATGCTGACTAGCGCACCCGTCCTAGTGCTTCCGGAGGCCGATCAACCATATGTGGTCTATACGGACGCGTCCATCACTGGACTAGGTTGCGTATTGACCCAGCATGGGAAGGTCATTGCCTATGCGTCCAGGCAGTTGAGGAAACATGAGGGAAACTACCCCACCCATGATCTCGAAATGGCTGCGGTAGTATTCGCCTTAAAGATTTGGCGATCATACTTGTATGGCGCCAAAGTTCAGATACTTACGGACCATAAGAGTCTTAAGTATATATTCACCCAGCCTGAGTTAAACTTAAGGCAGAGGAGGTGGATGGAATTCGTAGCTGACTACGATTTGGACATCACCTACTATCCGGGAAAGGCTAATCTGGTAGCAGACGCTTTGAGCCGGAAGAGGGCTGATGTATCGGCCGAACGGGAGGCGGACGACCTGGACGGTATGGTCCGTGCTCTGCGGCTGAATGTGCTGACTACGGCAACCGAAGCTTTGGGGTTGGAGGCGGTTAACCAAGCCGACCTGCTTACTCGAATCCGGTTGGCTCAAGGTCAGGACGAGAACCTGAATAAGGTTGCTCAGAATGATAGGACGGAGTACCAGATTGCAAAGGATGGTACCATCCTAGTAAACGGTCGGATCAGTGTTCCTAATGATAGGAGTCTAAAGGAAGAGATTATGAGGGAGGCTCATAAGTCCAGATTCTCGGTTCATCCTGGTGCGACCAAGATGTACCAGAACCTTAAGAAATTCTATCATTGGATCCGTATGAAGGCAGATGTAGCGGAATGGGTGGCCAAGTGTTCCACTTGCCAACTCATCAAAGCAGAACATCAGGTGCCTAGTGGGTTATTACAAAGCTTGCCTATTCCGGAATGGAAATGGGATCACATCACAATGGACTTTGTGACCGGGTTCCCTACCACAAGGAATAAGAACGGTTTGGGTTGTGGTTGATCGACTAACCAAATCAGCACACTTCCTGGCTATCAAGAAGTCGGATGGGGTAGATCAGATTGTACGTAAGTACATTGATGAGATCGTCCGACTACATGGTGTGCCGGCAAGCATAGTCTCAGATAGGGATTCAAGGTTCACATCTTACTTCTGGAAGGCTTTCCAAAAGGCCTTAGGAACAAGAGTGAACATGAGTACAGCCTATCACCCACAGACGGATGGACAGTCTGAACGTACGATCCAGACATTGGAAGATATGTTGCGAGCATGTGTTCTAGACTGGGGTGATTCCTGGGAGAAACATCTACCTCTGGTAGAATTTGCTTACAACAATAGTTTCCATAGTAGTATTGGCATGTCGCCATACGAAGCTCTGTATGGGCGTCCATGCAGGACACCCTTATGCTGGACCCAAGTTGGGGAACGCAGCATGATTGGTCCGGAGATTGTCGAAGAGACAACCGAAAAGATCAAGTTCTTGAGGGACAAGATGAGACAGGCACAAGATCGCCAAAAGAACTATGCAGATCGAAGAAGGAAAGATCTCGAGTTTCAAGTAGGTGACTTGGTGTATCTCAAAATGATTACCTTCAAAGGACGAGTCCGAATTTCCGGGAGACGGAAGTTAGACCCGAGATACTTGGGGCCGTTCAAGGTCATTGAAAGAGTTGGGATGGTGGCCTACAAGTTGGACTTGCCGGCCAAGATGGACGCATTTCATAATGTGTTCCACGTCTCCCAACTTCGGAAATGTTTGACGGACCAAGACATCGCTCTTCCTGCCATTCCAGACGATCTTGGTAAGAACCTAACCTTGGAAACGAGGCCAGTTCGAATCATAGATAGGATGGAAAAAGCAACAAGGAAGAAGACGGTCCAGATGGTCAAGGTCGTCTGGGACTGTAATGGTCAGGATATAATCACTTGGGAGACCGAAGCTAGAATGAAAGCAGAGTACCCAGAGTGGTTGGATCAGTTTGTTTCCGAGGAAGCATTCGATTCGGATTCGAGGACGAATCCATCCCAAGGGGGGGAGACTTGTCACGCCCCCAATCCTGAATAGGATTGTTGGGACGGCCATGGTTCGAGGAAACGTACAAGCCAGTCTTAGACATCAAGGCAAGCGTTCCATGGTCGAGAAAGAAGGTTAAGGATATAAGGAAACTTAGACTTAACCTTATACAAGCTAAGAGACAGCTAGGACGAGTAAGACGGTAGCTAGGACGAAGTGGACGAGTAGCTCGGCCAGCTCAAGGAAGCTAGGTTCAGTTCACTCCAGCTCAGTCCCTACTAAGTCAGCTCCACTAGCTGGACTACTAGCTCACTCAGCTGAGGCAGCTGAGAGTCAGCTCATCTCAGCTAGACGGACTGTCCGGGCTTTAGGCCGATGGTCCGGGTCCGGGTCAGTGGCGGGCTGTGAGGTCCGGCCATGAGGCCATGGGCTGTTGGGTCCTTGGGCAAGGCCGTGGGCTGTGTCCAGGAGGCCTGGGGCGTGGGTTGGGCTTGTGGCCGACCCCAAACCCAATCAGAAAGGGCGAAGGGATGCAAGTGGCCGAAAGGGGGCAACTCTTGGCCGATGGTGCCCATTCGCTAGCAAGTCGTGCCTGTTCGTGGGGCAAGACTTACCCCCTCGTTTTCTATAAATATGGGGGCTCTCTGGTCGATTTCATTATCCAATTCCAGAGTAAAATACTCAGAGAAAAACGTAGAGAGAAAGAAAGAGAGAAAGAGAGAGTTCCGGCCAAGAGAAAGGCCGATTGTGGTGGTGTTGTGTTCCGGCGACTCTGATCGTTTGAGAACTAACTCCGGTCAAGAATGGGAGATCAAGACAAGGAGAAGAGCATGGAGAACCCAGACGTGGTTCACAAGGTATGTGATGGGCCGTGGCTCCATCAGACCGAACGGACGGTCCATGCGACCGCACCGCGGCTCTGCTCGGTTCCTAAGTCCCATCCGGCTCTCCTTATCTATTTCAATTCGTTTCTCTTCTCTTCTCTCTGGTTAAACACGAAAGGTTGTGTTGGTTGAGTCCAAGGGACACGTCCCTAGGCTTTGGCCGAACATAACCAGACCGCTAGCCTAGACACGGGTCGGTTAGACGGATGATCCGATCGCACCAAGACTGGGCGGTTAGGACGAACGGTTGGGAATGACCCAAAGGGCACGAGTTGTCAAGAGTCATGAGTGTTCAAAGGTTGTGAGTTGCCAAAGGGTGTCAGGGACCAAAAGGTACGAGTTACCAAAGGTTGCGAACATCAAAAGGTACGAGGACCAAGAGGCACGATTGGCCAAAGGGTGCATGTTCCAAACGGTGTCTTTCGGGACAGGTTAGGACCGATCCTTATGGATCAGCCTATGGCTTGTCTAGTTAAGACAAGGTCACGGTTTGTCTAAGCCAAGGTAGAGTCGCAAGGTCTGACCGGTTGCTAAGCCTTCCGGATTAGGCTTGAGGCTTACTAGGCCGATTGGATCCAGGCCTAAGGCCGGATCAGGTAAGGGAGTCCGTTGGGCCATTGAGCCGGACTCCATTGGCCGGTCGCACCTAGATTCTATCCGGATAGACGGATTGGTCTTTGGGGACGATCCGGATCTGTTCGTGTGTTCTGTTTATCTATTCTGGACTATCTATCTGATTCTAAGTCAAGGGGTGGTTGGTTGAATGACTTAGGATACGGTAGGTAGGTTCATACGTTTTATGATTATGTTGACTGAGGTTTATCTAAGTTCTAGGAACCAAGCCAAGCATTGTAGAATCAATCCGTTCTATTCTCGGTTATGATTAATGCTTATCTGGTTGTGGTTTCAGGAACTAAGGATGGTTCTGGTCAAGCCAAGGAGCCGTGAAGGCTCGGTCAGTGAGAGGCTGTGTAACGTGTGGTTAGATGATGCTAGGGATGAACTAGTGATTGTCTATGAGACTGTTAAGAAGTTGTGTATTGAATCTCATGTTTCTAAGTAATACAAAGTTTATACATTGTTATTCCGCTGTGCATTCTGTTCCTTTGTTTATGAACCTCATATTCGAATATGACTTAGTAACTAATAGACTTAAAAATGGATCAAACAAGCAGAGAAATTAATAAGTAAGCCTGCGGACTCCATCAGGTCGAGAGGCCAGGGTTCGGGTCTTACAACGTTGGTCCTCCGACTCAGCACGCTGACCCTCCCTGTGGACTGTTTGGGTGATTTTGGCCCACGTGGGCTGTCTGTTCAGTACACACAGGACGTCTGTGGGTGTCCGCCAGCACACACAGGACGTCTGTGGCTGTCTGTGGCTGTCTGTGTCTGTCCGTCAGTACACACTGGGCGTCCGTGGCTGTCTGTGGCTGTCCATCTGTACACATATCAGCATGCTGGTCCTTGGACTCAGAATGCTGGCCCTTCGCGTGGACTGTTCGGGTGATTTTGGCCCACGTGGGCTGTCTGTTCAGTACACATAGGACGTCTGTGGGTGTCAGCCAGCACACAAAGGACGTCCGTGGCTGTCCATCAGCACAAACAGGACGTCTGTGGCTGTCCTTGTGTGTCTGTGTGTGTCCGTCAGCACACACAGAACGTCCGTGGCTGTCCATCAGTACACATATCAGCACGCTGGTCCTTGGACTAAGCACGCTGGCCCACGTGGGCTGTCTGTTAAGTACACACAGGACGTCTGTGGCTGTCCATGTGTGTCTGTGTGTGTTTTTGTGTGTCCGTCATTTCAAACAAGACATCCGTGGCTGTCCATCAGTACACATATCAGCACGCTGGTCCTTGGACTCAGCACGCTGGCCCTTCCCGTGGACTGTTCGGGTGATTTTGGCCCACGTGGGCTGTCGGTTCAGTACACACAGGATGTCCGTGGGTGTTCGTCAGCACACACAGGACGTCCATGTGTGTCCGTCAGCACACCCAGGACGTCTGTGGCCGTCCGTGTGTGTCCGTCGGCACACACAGTACGTCCGTCGGCACACACAGGACGTCCGTGGCTGTCCATCAGTACACATATCAGCACCCTGGTCCTTGGACTCAGCACGCTGGCCCTTCCCGTGGACTGTTCGGGTGATTTTTGCCAACGTGGGCTGTCTGTTCAGTGCACACAGGACGTCCGTGGGTGTCCGTCAGCACAAATAGGACGTCTGTGTGTGTCCGTCAGCACACACAGGACACCTGTGGCTGTCCGTGTGTGTCCGTCAGCACACACAGGACGTCCGTGGCTGTCCATCAGTACACATATCAGCACGTTGGTCCTTGGACTCAGCACGCTGGCCCTTCCCGTGGACTGCTTGGGTGATTTTGGCCCACGTGGGCTGTTTGTTCAGTACACCCAGGACATCCGTGGGTGTCCGCCAGCACACACAGGACATCCGAGGCTGTCTGTGGCTGTTCGTTAGCACACACAGGATGTCTGTGGCTGTCTGTGTGTGTCTGTGTGTGTCCATCAGCACACACAAGAAGTCTGTGGGTGTCCGTCCGCACACACAGGATGTTCGTGTGTGTCCATCAGCACACACAGGACGTCTGTGTCTGTCCATCAGTACACATATCAGCACGTTGGTCCTTGGACTCAGCACGCTAACCCTTCCCATGGACTGTGCGGGTGATTTTGGCCCACGTGGGCTGTCTGTTCAGTACACACAGGACGTCTATGGGTGTCCACCAGCACACACAGGACGTTCGTGGCTGTCCGTCAGCACACACAGGACGTCTGTGGTTGTCCATGTATTGTCCGTGTGTGTCCATCAGCACACACATGACGTCTGTGGGTGTCCGTCAGCACACACATGACGTCCGTGTGTGTCCGTCAGTACACACAGGACGTCCGTGGCTGTCCGTGTGTTTCCGGCAGCGCACACATGATGTACGTGGCTCTTCATCCGTACACATATCAGCATGTTGGTCCTTGGACTCAGCACGCTGGCCTTTCTCGTGGACTGTTTGGGTGATTTTGGCCCACGTGGGCTGTCTGTTCAGTACACACAGGACGTCAGTAGGTGTCACGCCCCCAATCCTAGAAAGGATTGTCGGGACGGCCATGGTTCGAGGAAACGTACCAGCCAGTCTTAGGACATCAAGGCAAGCGTTCCATGGTCAAGAAAGAAGGTTAAAGACATAAGGAAACTTAGACTTAACCTTATAAGAGCAAAGAGACGGCTAAGACAAGTAAGACGGTAGCTGGACGAGATAGAGAAGTAGCTCGACCAGCTTAACAAAGCTAGGTTGAGTTCACTCAAGCTCAGCCACTACTAAGTCAGCTCCACTAGCTGGACTACTAGCTCACTCAGCTGAGGCAGCTGGGAGTCAGCTCATCTCAGCTTGACGGACTGTTCGGGTTTTAGGCCGATGGTCCGGGTCCGCGTCAGTGGCGGGCTGTGAGGTCCGGCCATGAGGCCATTGGGCTGTTGGGTCCTTGGACAAGTCCGTGGGCTAAGTCCGGTAGTCTTGGGGCGTGGGTTGGGCTTATGACCTACCCCAAACCCAATCAGAAAGGGCGAAAGGATGCAAGTGGCCGAAAGGGGACAACCCTTGGCCGATGGTGCCCATTCGCTAGCAAGTCGTGCCTGTTCGTGGGGCAAGACTTACCCCCTCGTTTTCTATAAATATGGGGTCTCTCCTTTTGATTGCATTATCCAATTCCAGAGTAAAATTCTCAGAGAAAAACGTAGAGAGAGAGAGAGAGAGTCCCGGCCAATAGATCGGCCGGAAAAGGGCCGGTCGTGGTGGTTTTGTGTCTCCGGCAAGGAGAATGGTTTAGGAGAGAGGAGGCCGTGTGGTTATGAATACCCAAGGCATAGAGAAAGGTCTGGAGAAGGACTCCAAAGCCGTGGTTCAGTCAGATAGGGTCAGTGGGGTAACCACCGACTCATCGGCTAAGACAATCGGACAGTCCGAACCGGTCTAGCCATGGGCGTTTGGATTGTGTCCTATTCTTCTCATTCTTTTCATCCAATTCTTTTTCTACTCCTTCTGTACATTGGCGTGGCCTTGTTGATGTGTTGGTATTGGTTATAACCGTGGTTCTGGTTGAGTAATGCGGTCGCGGTCCATAACCGACGAGTTAGGCGCGCGCATGGTCTAAACCGGCCTCAGGTGATCTGATTGGATAGGGGCGGTTCTGTTCTGTTCTGAACGGTTGCAACCCTTCCCTGAACAGTCACAATGGTTCATGACTTGTGTAGGTTAAGGCGTGGTCAATTGGCCATAGGCCGGACACATGTATGGACCAGACAGTCCCTACGGACGGTTAGGTCGAACGGTTGGAGCATCTGAATGGGTGCGAGATGCCAAGGGTCATGAGTTGCCAAGAGGCACGAGTGTCCAAAGGGTACTAGTTCCCAAAGGGTGTGAGTTCCAAACGGTGCCATTGGTTCAAGGCTTAGGCCGAACCAAGTGAACAGTCCGCGGCTGCATAGTCGAACGGACGGATGGTTAGTTTAACCGGAGTGTTGTGTCGCAAGGTCTGATCGGTTGCAAGGCAATCCGGTTTGGGCTTGGGCCTTACTCGGTGGTATAGATCCAGGCTTTGGGTTGGATCAGGTAAGAAGGAACGTGAGCCTTTGGGCCGGAGTTATAACTTGCCGATCGCACCTAGATTTTAACCAGACAGTTAGACGGGACAATGGACGATCCGGCTATGGTTGGATGGTTCTAGCCGCAAAGGCTAAGTGGGACATCTTACAATCAACCTCGGGTTGGTGAGTAGGATAGGCGCCATATGCCTTATGTAGGGGGTAGACGCACATGATGGCAATGGAAGGCCGGTTATATCAGTACATGCTAAGTGGACGATGGCTTATCAAGTCTAGTGGTCGGATCATGTTTCTTGACGATGGTTCGATGGCCGAACACTAGTATGGATAGTCACGATGCTGGAGTAAGAGTATTGATGTGATGCTTCTAGATATCAACCTTGGTGTTGATAGCGTCGAGATTGGCTAAGAGTCATGACGAAATGTGTGGCTAGTACTATGTGTCGTAAACCGTAAATACTGAGCCTAAGTGTGATTGTTCAAGGAAGGCCGTGTAAGATCTGATCATGGTTGAGTATGGACGACCTGACCTCTGAATGATGGTTCAAGGTGTCGGTCCTAACCTGATTACTGAATGCATCGGTTGGTATGAACAAATCATATATGTTGTCTGGTGTTGGGGTCAAAAACGGTTACGACGGAATTACCACCCGAAAATCCTCGGAGATCGTATTTCCGAAAGAGATAGTAAAAGGAGAGATGTAATTTTCGTAAAAATAACCAATACGAAGTTTTTACGAAGAAGTATCCTTTGGGATTCAAACCGAACTTGGCCGAGCACGAGCCAAAGCTCGGTCGCTACGTAGCAACCGAGCGATCGTTCCGCTCGGTCGCCACGTAGCAACTGTAGCAACCGAGCTTGAGCCAAAGCTCGGTCGCTACGTAGCGACCGAGCGATCGTCCTGCTCGGTCGCTACGTAGCGACCTAGCTCGAGGCAAAGCTCGGTCGCTACGTAGCGACCGAGCGATCGTCCCACTCGGTCGCTACTTAGCGATCGAGCTCGAGCCAAAGCTCGGTCGCTACATAGCGACCGAGCGATCGTCCCGCTCGGTCGCTATGTAGCGACCGAGCTCGGCCAGCTTGGTCGCTACGTAGCGACCGAGCGATTGTCCCGCTCGGTCGCTATGTAGCGACCGAGCTCGAGCCGAAGCTCGGTCGCTACATAGCGACCGGGCTCGAGCCAAAGTTCGGTCGCTGTGTAGCGACCGAACTTTTCCGAACATCGATACGACACCAGTCCTTGCATTCTCGTCAAACCTTCGAATGCTATCTCCCGAAGACCGTAGCAAGCTCAGTCCATGTTTCCCGCTATTCTAATTCATTGATCAAACTTCACGGATTAGAAACCGCGGAAAACTCGTAGTAAACGTGTCGAGTCGGAAGACGGCCCAAAGGGACCTAAAACACGACTCGAGGCCAATCCTACGATTTTTCCTAACCAAAAGCCCGTGAACCACAGCATGGTTCACGCTTGGCCAACGAGGAAGGATATGACGGCTTAAGGGCAGAAGAGTAAAAGCGTAAACCGACCTTGGAGCTAGTATATGAGGAGTCCTAGGCGAGGAGAAGAAGAGAGAATTTTTCAGAGCAAACTTAGCACTTAGAGCAATTTAGGCATTTTTCCGTTTTTGTTATTTCGAGCTGCGACTCAATTAGGTTTAGCCGTCTTAGGGTTATTAGAACTAGGAATCTCGCCGACAGCTCTCGAGCCCAGGCTTATACCTTGTTGTAAACGCTCATACGCAGATTCGGAATAAGATCTACTTTGCTCTCTTTCGATTTCTTATTTTTATCGTTGTTGTTCTCGTGTTCTGATTGCTTGACGTGTGGTAATTAACAGATATCCGGGTCCTCTGGGAAATTAGGGTTTTCCTAGTTTCCTTATTTAAACGGAAATCGACAGTGTGAATTTCGGTTCCCACAGTTGGCGCTAGAAGGACGGGGGTACGGATCAATCTAACCCGCAAAAGCCGCACACAGTCAGACATGTCAACCAACGACGCGATAACGTGCAAACTCCTCTTAATGGAGGCAGCGGCACCGATCTCCACACTCCAGTAGCGGACGTATCCACTTAACGCAAGCCAACGCCGCGACGCTCGAGGAGTTCAAAAAGATGTTCGCCACCTATCAGAAAAGGTCGGAAGAACAGGATAAGCTCGTGAATACCTTGACCAAACAGGTTGAAACCTTAACGGCAAGGACCCAAGCAATCCGTCCTCGCGGAACCACCAAAATCCGCGGGAAGAGGCTCGACTTCGCCACCCCACTCGATAGAACAGGAGTCGCGCGGGAACGACCTTCCGGTCAAAACCCTAGCGAGAAATCTCCCATCGAAAAGGGGAACTCTGAAAGTCTTCCGCCCCCTGCAAAGGACTCGGAGGATAACGAAGCCGAACGCATTGACCTGGATCCTAGCGATGTCTCCAACGACACCGACGAGGATGTCGACAGACATCCAAGAAGGACCAGGAGCCGATCTGCTCGGGAAGGTTCCCCGTTCGAAAAACCAATGACGGAAGAAGAAGAGATCGCCTATTGGAACGAACAGGAGGAGCAGGCTGAAAGGCAAACCGAGCTTACCCGCAGTAAACGCCGACAGGCTCGGAAATCTACTGACGAGACATCGGACATCCGCGATCTTCGCGACTACATCACCAAGACTGCGGCAGAAGTGAGAGCCGTAAAGTCTCAAATCCATCATGTTACTAGTGCTGCCCCCAGAGATTGATCGACTGCTAGAAGGAGCTCGAAAGACCCCCTTTACCAGTCGCATTTCGGACATGAGGGTGTCCGATCCGGGAAAGATCAAAGTACCAAAGTACGATGGTACGGCCGATCCAAAAGCGCACCTTCAGGCTTTCCACATCGCGATGGGAAGAGCAAAACTGAAGGACGGCGAAAAAGATGCCGGCTATTGCCGCCTGTTCGTCGAAAATCTTGAAGGAGCAGCGCTCGAATGGTTTGCACGCCTTCGTCGCAAACCATCGGGAGTTTCGACACAGCTCGCATCGGAATTTCTCAAACAGTACTCTGTATTCATAGACAAGAACCTCCGATGTTGACCTCTGGGTCTCTCCCAGAGGGAAGACGAACCCCTCCGCGAGTATCAGTCGGTTCAAGCTGATAATGTCCAGGTCAGGATGGTTCTAGCCGCAAGGCTAAAGGGACAGCTTACAGCAACTCGGTTGGGAGTAGGATAGGCGCCATATGCCTTATGTAGGGGGTAGACGCACATGATGGCAATGGAAGGCCGGTTATATCAGTACATGCTAAGTGGACGATGGCTTATCAAGTCTAGTGGTCGATCATGTTCTTGACGATGGTTCGATGGCCGAACACTAGTATGGATAGTCACGATGCTGGAGTAAGAGTATGATGTGCTTGCTTCTAGATATAAACTTGGTGTGATAGCGTCGAGATTGGCTAAGAGTCATGACGAAATGTGTGGCTAGTAGTACTATGTGTCGAAACCGTAAATACTGAGCCTAAGTGTGATGTTCAAGGAAGCCGTTTATGTTGTAAGATCTGATCATGTTGAGTATATGGAAGACCTGACCTCTGAAGGATGGTTGTCAAGGTGTCGGTCCTAACCTGATTACTGAATGCTCGGTTGGTTATGAACAAATCATATATGTTGTCTGGTGTTGGGGTCAAAACGGTTACGACGGAATTCACCGAAATCCTCGGAGATCGTATTTCCGAAAGAGATAGTAAAAGGAGAGATGTAATTTTCGTAAAAATAACCAAACGAAGTTTTTACGAAGAAGTATCCTTTGGGATTCAAAACCGAACTTGGCCGAGCAACGAGCCAAAGCTCGGTCGCTACGTAGCAACCGAGCGATCGTTCGCTCGGTCGCCACGTAGCAACTGTAGCAACCGAGCTTGAGCCAAAGCTCGGTCGCTACGTAGCGACCGAGCGATCGTCCTGCTCGGTCGCTACGTAGCGACCAGCTCGAGGCAAAGCTCGGTCGCTACGTAGCGACCGAGCGAGTCCACTCGGTCGCTCGCTTACGTAGCGACCGAGCTCGAGCCAAAGCTCGGTCGCTACGTAGCGACCGAGCGATCGTCCCGCTCGGTCGCTACGTAGCGACCGAGCTCGGCCAAGCTCGGTCGCTACGTAGCGACCGAGCGATCGTCCCGCTCGGTCGCTACGTAGCGACCGAGCTCGAGCCGAAGCTCGGTCGCTACGTAGCGACCGGGCTCGAGCCAAAGTTCGGTCGCTGTGTAGCGATTGAACCTTTCCGAACATCGATACGACACCAGTCCTTGCATTCTCGTCAAACCTTCGAATGCTATCTCCCGAAGACCGTAGCAAGCTCAGTCCATGTTTCCCGCTATTCTAATTCATCGATCAAACTTCGCGGATTAGAAACCGCGGAAAACTCGTAGTAAACGTGTCGAGTCGGAAGACGGCCCAAAGGGACCTAAAACACGACTCGAGGCCCATCCTACGATTTTTCCTAACCAAAAGCCCGTGAACCACAGCATGGTTCACGCTTGGCCAACGAGGAAGGATAGACGGCTTAAGGGCAGAAGAGTAAAAGCGTAAACCGACCTTGGAGCTAGTATATAAGGAGTCCTAGGCGAGGAGCAAGAAGAGAGAACTTTTTCAGAGCAAACTTAGCACTTAGAGCAATTTAGGCAATTTTCCGTTTTTGTTATTTCGAGCTGCGACTCAATTAGGTTTAGCCGTCTTAGGGTTGCTAGAACTAGGAATCTCGCCGACAGCTCTCGAGCCCAGGCTTATACCTTGTTGTAACGCTCATACGCAGATTCGGAATAAGATCTACTTTGCTCTCTTTTCGATTTCTTATTTTTATCGTTGTTATTCTCGTATTCTGATTGCTTGACGTGTGGTAATTAACAGATATCCGGGTCCTCTGGGAAATTAGGGTTTTCCTAGTTTCCTTATTTAAACGGAAATCGACAGTGTGAATTTTGGTTCCCCCAGTTTGGCGCTAGAAGGAGGGTGGGTACGGATCAATCTAACCCGCAAAAGCCACACACAGTCAGACATGTCAACCAACGACGCGGATAACATGCAAACTCCTCTTAACGGAGGCAGCGGCACCGATCTCCACACTCCAGTAGCGGACGTATCCGGCCAACGCAAGCCAACGCCGCGACGCTCGAGGAGTTCAAAAAGATGTTCGCCACCTATGAGAAAAGGTCGGAAGAACAGGATAAGCTCGTGAATACCTTGACCAAACAGGTTGAAACCTTAACGGCAAGGACCCAAGCTATCCGTCCCCGCGGAACCACCAAAATCCGCGGGAAGAGGCTCGACTTCGCCACCCCACTCGATAGAGCAGGAGTCGCGCGGGAACGACCTTCCGGTCAAAACCCTAGCGAGAAATCTCCCATCGAAAAGGGGAACTCTGAAAGTCTTCCGCCCCCTGCAAAGGACTCGGAGGATAACGAAGCCGAACACATTGACCTGGATCCTAGCGATGTCTCCAACGACACCGACGAGGATGTCGACAGACATCCAAGAAGGACCAGAAGCCGATCTGCTCGGGAAGGCTCCCCGTTCGAAAAACCAATGACGGAAGAAGAAGAGATCGCCTATTGGAACGAACAAGAGGAGCTGGCTGAAAGGCAAACCGAGCTCACTCGCAGTAAACGCCGACAGGCTCGGAAATCTACTGACGAGACATCGGATATCCGCGATCTTCGCGACTACATCACCAAGACTGCGGCAGAAGTGAGAGCCGTAAAGTCTCAAATCCATCATGCTACTAGTGCTGCCCCCGAGATCGATCGACTGCTGGAAGGAGCTCGAAAGACCCCCTTTACCAGTCGCATTTCGGACATGAGGGTGTCCGATCCGGGAAAGATCAAAGTACCGAAGTACGATGGTACGGCCGATCCAAAAGCGCACCTTCAGGCTTTCCACATCGCGATGGGAAGAGCAAGACTGAAGGACGGCGAAAAAGATGCCGGCTATTGCCGCCTGTTCGTCGAAAATCTTGAAGGAGCAGCGCTCGAATGGTTCGCACGCCTTCGTCGCAACACCATCGGGAGTTTTCGACAGCTCGCATCGGAATTTCTCAAACAGTACTCTGTATTCATAGACAGAGAAACCTCCGATGTTGACCTCTGGAGTCTCTCCCAGAGGGAAGACGAACCCCTCCGCGAGTTTATCAGTCGGTTCAAGCTGATAATGTCCAGGGTCAGCGGGATAAGCGACAAAGTGGCCATCGACGCGCTGAGAAAGACGCTCTGGTACAAGTCGAAATTCAGAAAATGGATAACTCTCGACAAACCGCGAACGATCCAGGACGCCCTCCACAAAGCAACGGACTACATCATAGTCGAGGAAGAAACTAAAGTCTTATCGCAAAAACATAAGCCGGCAAGACCATCCTCGAAAGACGCAGATCCGAAGGGGAAAAAGAAGAACTCTCGTAACGACAAGTACGTCCATCACGAGGGGGAAGATCTCCAAGGGGCGCATAACTATGCGATCAATTCGGATCAAGGCCGGACCACGGGCAACACATGGACTCGCAATCAAGGGTATGACGAAAACACCTTCTGCGAGTTCCACCAATCCCGAGGACACTCCACGACCAACTGCAAAGTCTTGGGAGCAAGACTGGCCGCGAAGCTACTCGCTGGAGAGCTTTCGGAAGTAACTAGCGTCAAGGATCTCATCCTCGATTCTGATCGGCCTCCAAAGACGGATAGAAATCCGCCCGCTGAAAAATCCCCTCAACGAAACCAACCTGGGGATAAACGCGGTAGGAGGCCGGATGACAAAGGGAACGATAACAATCGTCGCAGAGTCAATATGATCATCGGAGGATCACAATACTGCGGCGATACCGTGTCGGCCATCAAGGCTTACCAACGGAAGGCAGAGTCAAGTGCAAATTGGCCTACATGGTCTCCTCCTCGAGACGGCCAAAGTTGCTCGATCACCTTCACAGAGGAAGAAGCCGGCGGTATCGACCAACCTCACTGCGACCCGCTCGTCATAGATCTCGTCATACGAGATTTAGAAGTCGGAAGGGTACTCGTCGACACGGGAAGCACGGTCAACGTAATCTTCCGCGACACTCTCAAGCGGATGAGTATCGAACTCGGAGAAGTAATTCCGACGCCAAAACCGCTCACGGGTTTTTCAGGCGAAGTGTCGATGACTCTCGGATCAATCCAATTGCCAGTCATGGCCAAGGAGATCACGAAAATCGTCGAGTTCGCGGTAGTCGATCATCCCGCTATCTACAACGTGATCATGGGAACCCCATGGCTCAACGCCATGCAGGCAGTTCCGTCAACCTACCACCTGGGTCTCAAGTTCCCAACGCCGAGCGGAGTCGCGGCCATCTGGGGATGCCAAAAACAGTCGCGACTATGCTTCCTCGCGGAGCATAAGTTAAGGCAAATCACGGCTTCTGCAACTGCAAACGGCAAACGCGCGAAGATAGATCGATCTTCAGCCAAAAGCGCCCCGGGAGAAGACGAAGTAAAATCGTCTATCGACGCAAACGCATCGGACGTCGAAGCTCGACATAAATCCGAAGCCCACGCGACAACTCAACCGGAACATCCGGAAAATAGCGTCGACCCAGCCACGATCGACACGGTCAAGGCGGACATCGCGACATCTACCGCCGAGTAAGAACACTCGCGGCATGAAACAGAACTACGAGATGGCTTGATCCTCGAAAGGGGTACGTAGGCAGCTCGTCAAAAGACGAGTTCAGCTATCCCCCTCTCTAAAAAGGGGGGGGGGAGTGGGTGCGTATACTCGTATACTCCCACTTAGAAAAATCTTCATTATTGTAATCGAGTTTTTAGAAACTTCAAAAACTTTTACTACAATATACGTTGTCCTTTTTATCGAAAACGTTTACGCTTCAGTAAAACACAAAAGAAACTTTCAGGACACGCCTGAAAACGTTAAGACTCTTGTCTGCGGCCCCTTCCGGCCCAAAAATCGTAAAGATTATCATCTTTCAAACACGCAAAAATACACGTATAATCCTCGAAATAACTGCGAGACGTCGCAAAAGTTAAAATTCGAGGACAATGCTAACAAATTGTCCGAACGCGACCACCAAAAACCTTACACCCCGTTCGTCGATTGGCCCCGACGAACACGCCAGCCGTCTTAAACAAACGCAATTCGATCACTCTTTTGATCTTTAAAAACGTCCAGCACAAGGACAAAAGCGCGCTACAACAAAAATCCGAAATTTTGGTTTAGCACTTCCAGTTGATTCTGAGAAGATGCTCGATTCGTACCATACAAGTCATATAAGCCGAGAACATATCGCGGACTTTAAATCGGTGCGAATCAGGAAGAAATCGCAACAGGAAAAACGATAGCCGGCTAGTCACCGCACAAACCTTAACCGAAAGTAAACCTAGGTCTTGCCCTAAACCCAACGCTCTGGTCTCAAACATCTCAAGGCATGATATCTAAAAGATACGAGATCCTAAACCATGTCTCTCCGTTCGTATCTCAATGTTCTCGAAAATCGTAAAGATAAGTAAATTTTTACGAAAATCACGAACGAACCAACAGATTGAACGTCTAATCAGAACTAAATACGAGACGACAACTCATATTTACTTCAACCCTACTTAGGAAAACTCGAAACAAAACATTCGTCATATAAATAAACCGCGTAAAGCGGCAAGGGATTCAAAGCCACCAACGGCCAGTCCCGGTAAATACAAATACGGCCATCTAGGCCTAAACAAAATCCAAATTCAAAGGGCCACACTCGGCCGAAAACAGATAAAAGGATAACTGATCCATCCCTCATAATCCAAAGTCAAAGTCCCCGGACAACGAAGCACCAAACGCATCCGCGGGACGATCCACTTCCTCGCCACCATCGGGAAACCCGGTCGGAACCTCCTCGGTATCAGGGGAAACCGGGATGGAATCCCAGAACCCTTGAATCCGCTCGTCGATCGGAGGGATAAGCGCCTCAGCATGGGCACGTTCATTCATCCCACTCTTCATCAAGCTCATTTCCTCTTCAAACACATAGTCATCGGCTTGCGTCCTCCAAAGACTTCCGACCGAACCGCGGCACTCGCGAAAGTCACCCACCGAGGTAAAGGCATTCTTGAGGTTCCCATACTCAACCTGGAATTGAGAGGCACGAGTCTTCATCACCTCGACGATTTCCCTTTTGCCTTTCCTTTCCGCTTTGTGGATTGCCCGTGCATGATCACGAGTAAGTTGCACCTCTCGCTCCAACATCTCGCCTTGCACGCGAGGGAGATCCCGCTCCGCTTTCTCCGCTTTAAAGCGGTAGACCATGGCTTCTCTATGGCCCGCCTCAATGGCCGAGCCAAGCAAGCTCAGGCCCTGCAAAATCGATTGACATGTTATAAATATATACATAGGACAATCACCAAAAAATTCTCAAAAAACTAACCCCGTTGATGATGCGAGATCCTTCCGCAACGACTCTCGGCCTCGCCGATTCTTTCGTAGGAGGAGGAGCATCGAAACCCGGTGGCAGACCAGCAAAGAAATCATCGAAATCCGGAATAGGGGCCTCGCTCGAACCACTCCCATCGCCGTAAGCAAGGTTCGGATCCCATCCTGGAAGCATAGAGTCATCCATCGAAAACTCTATGTCGCCAAGATCGACATCTTTTCCCTTCCAAGAGCTCGACTCCGGCACAGCTGTTGGAGCTTCGACGGGATTCTGGTCGTCAGGTTCGGAGTCGCTTCCCGTGTCCGCAGCCAAAGCAGGACCGGGTTGCACGAATCTCAATGCCTTCCGAACCCTCTTCGGCGTAAAAGAAGTCCAGAAGAAAGGACCGTTCCTGAGAAGATCCCTCACCGCAATGATGTCCTCGGGGAACGGAGCAAGAGGGTTGATGAAGGGACGATCATTCGGCAACCTCCGGAACAGTGGAATGCAACTCTCTTCGACGGACGCAGCGTCTATACGAACAAAGAAAAAGAACTTCTTCCACGAGTTGAAGTTCGAAATGAACTTCTTAACCACTGACATAAATTTCCGAGGGGCCAACCTATGCTTATCCGTATCTGTGACAAGTTGAAGCCTCAAAAGCGCTTCATAATGATCGACGGAAAGGGAAAGGCCATGCTCGTAGCTTAGGATCAGGATCCCAATAAGATGCTGAATGGCAAGGGGAGTCAACTGACTTATCGCAACTTCGAAACGATCCAACACTCGGACGAGAATTTCGGGTATTGGGAACCATAGGCGACAACGCACTACGAACGCCTCGTAGCAAGTAAAGTAACCCTCTGGGGGCTGTTAGCACATTCCCCGCGGCGGGGAACCCGGAACTCCACAGCATCCGGGATATGGTAGAAAGATCGCATGATCGCGAGAAACTCGTCGGTACTCCTGCTTGCATCCCCTTCCTCGACTCCACGATGGACCAGGACCGGGAACGGCTTCTCCTTGGAAGGGGTCAACGAGCCATAATGAGCAACCCACCATGCCTCGTTCTCGGCAGGATGCACCGAGTGAGGCACGAACTCCATCTTCGGAACGATGAGCTCTTCATAAGGACTCGCGGACGAAGACCCTTTTTTCGCAATCTTTTTCTTGCTCGACATCTTTACACTTCTCCTGAGAGAATAGAGGAAAAGGGTGGAGAGAAAGATAGAAAGTTTCTCTTAAGAAAGATCTTAGAGAAAGACAAGAAAGTGAAAAAATTATGGAACAAGTTACCTCCCTTCTTATAGGCATGAGGATTTACTATTCAAGCTCGGACTTTCGGATATTAATTCCATCCATCACGCCTAACTTGCCAAACATGCCTAACCGCACGCTAGGATCCTACGATGCATGATCCTAACGGGCTGGGGGGCTAACTGTTGGGGTCAAAAACGGTTACGACAGAATTACCACCCGAAAATCCTCGGAGATCGTATTTCCGAAAGAGATAGTAAAAGGAGAGATGTAATTTTCGTAAAAATAACCAATACGAAGTTTTTACGAAGAAGTATCCTTTGGGATTCAAACCGAACAAACCAAGCTCGGTCACCGCGCATACACGCCGTCCGATCGCTATGCAGCAACCAAACCTGAGCCAAGCTCGGTCGCTACGTAGCGACCGAGCGCTCGTCCCGCTCGGTCGCTACGTAGCGACCGAGCTCGAGCCGAAGCTCGGTCGCTACGTAGCGACCGAGTGATCGTCCCGCTCGGTCGCTACGTAGCGACCGAGCTCGAGCCAAAGCTCGGTCGCTACGTAGCGACCGAGCGATCATCCGCTCGGTCGCTACGTAGCGACCGAGCGATCGTCCGCTCGGTCGTTACGTAGCGACCAAGCTCGAGCCAAAGCTCGGTCGCTACGTAGCGACCAGAACTCGTCTCGCTCGGTCGCTACGTAGCGACCGGGCTCGAGCCAAAGTTCGGTCGCTGTGTAGCGATTGAACCTTTCCAAACATCGATACGACACCAGTCCTTGCATTCTCGTCAAACCTTCGAATGCTATCTCCCGAAGACCGTAGCAAGCTCAGTCCATGTTTCCCGCTATTCTAATTCATTGATCAAACTTCGCGGATTAGAAACCGCGGAAAACTCGTAGTAAACGTGTCGAGTCGGAAGACGGCCCAAAGGGATCTAAAACACGACTCGAGGCCCATCCTACGATTTTTCCTAACCAAAAGCCCGTGAACCACAGCATGGTTCACACTTGGCCCACGAGGAAGGATAAATGTCAAGTTTCCGCGGATAAATACGGAAGTTTTGAAGATAATTGTGAAGATCGGGAAAATGGAATATCTCCATTTTTATGCTATGACGGCTTAAGGGCAGAAGAGTAAAAGTGTAAACCAACCTTGGAGCTAGTATATAAGGAGTCCTAGGCGAGGAGCAGAAGAGAGAACTTTTTCAGAGCAAACTTAGCACTTAGAGCAATTTAGGCATTTTTCCGTTTTTGTTATTTCGAGCTGTGACTCAATTAGGTTTAGCCGTCTTAGGGTTACTAGAACTAGGAATCTCGCCGACAGCTCTCGAGCCCAGGCTTATACCTTGTTGTAAACGCTCATACGCAGATTCGGAATAAGATCTACTTTGCTCTCTTTTCGATTTCTTATTTTTATCGTTGTTGTTCTCGTGTTCTGATTGCTTGACGTGTGGTAATTAACAGATATCCGGGTCCTCTGGGAAATTAGGGTTTTCCGAGTTTCCTTATTTAAACGGAAATCGACAGTGTGAATTTCGGTTCCCACATCTGGGTTAAGTCCCAAGGCCGGTCAGGCCAGATGATGACTCATCAGTTCCAAGTCATGTGAGGATGGTTGGTTGATTAACTTAGGATGTAATGATCTTTGTCAGTCCAGAAGATGGACTTGGTACTATTGCCTATAAGGCAAAAGGATTTTGGATTATGCATGAGCCGAGAATTGCCAGATGCAAACCCTTATCCTTTCGAAGACTTCTCAAAGGTTACTTATGTCTGTGGGGATGGTTGGTTGAATGACTAAGTACCTAGGGGAGCTGTTTGACGCAGGAGTCAAGATAAGGACCATAAGTAAGATCATTGAGTGATCCTGGTCCAGCTGTTAAGCAAGAGCAATTCGAGTCAATGGAGGACCGATGAGCTAATAAGCTCCATAGATGTGGCAAAGGTATGATCTAGCATTTACTTATGTAGATCTAGATAAAATGGTTTAGGGGAATGGAACCTCAGAATTGTATGGCTTGGTTTGGGTTTAGGATTGACCTTTAAGCTAATTGGTAGTTGAGTAAACTGACCAAGGCTAAGGTGATTCGACCAGACAAGTGTTAGATTGTTTTTAGACTAATGGTTAACTAGAGAATATTCCGCTGCGTATCTGTTGAAAGGATCTAGGCTATTAATGACTAGGTAAGTCTTTAGCTAAGGTCTAAGTTAGCCCTCGCCTTTAGGTGATATTATAAATAAAGGGCAGAAATGAAGAGGTTCGGCCAGGAAGTGGACCGAGCGACGTGAGGCATCGACCGCGGCCTAGGCGGCCGGGATCGGGTCTTACAGTGGGTTTCCGCCAGCACACACAGGACGTCCATGGCTGTTCGTGGCTATCCGTCAGCACACATAGGACGTCCGTGGCTGTCCATCAGTACACATATCAGCACGCTGGTCCTTGGACTCAGCTCGCTGGCCCTTCCCGTGGACTGTTCGGGTGATTTTGGCCCACGTGGGCTGTCTGTTCAGTACACACAGGACGTCTGTGGGTGTCCATCAGCACACACAGGACGCCCGTGTGTGTCCGTCAGCACACAGAGGACGCCCATGTGTGTCCGTCAGCACACACAGGACGTCCGTGGCAGTCCGTGTGTGTCCGTGTGTGTCCGTGTGTGTCCGTGTGTGTCCGTCAGCACACACAGGACGTCCGTGGCTGTCCATCAGTACACATATCAGCACGTTGGTCCTTGGACTCAGCACACTGACCCTTCCCGTGGACTGTTCGGGTGATTTTGGCCCACGTGGACAGGACGTCCGTGGGTGTCTGCCTGCATACACAGGACGTCCGTGTGTGTCCGTCACAGCACACCCAGGACATCCGTGGCTGTCCGTGTGTGTCCGTGTGTGTCTGTCAGCACACACAGGACGTCTGTGGCTGTCCATCAGTCCACATATCAGCACGTTGGTCCTTGGACTCAGCACGCTGGCCCTTCCCATGGACTGTTTGGGTGATTTTGGCCCACGTGGGCTGTCTGTTCAGTAGGAGGAGGAGCATCGAAACCCGGTGGCAGACCAGCGAAGAAATCGTCGAAATCTGGAATAGGGGCCTCGCTCGAACCACTCCCATCGCCGTAAGCAAGGTTCGGATCCCATCCTGGAAGCATAGAGTCATCCATCGAAAACTCTATGTCGCCAAGATCGACATCTTTTCCCTTCCAAGAGCTCGACTCCGGCATAGCTGTTGGAGCTTCGACGGGATTCTGGTCGTCAGGTTCGGAGTCGCTTCCCGTGTCCGAAGCCAAAGCAGGACCGGGTTGCACGAATCTCAATGCCTTCCGAACCCTCTTCGGCATAAAAGAAGTCCAGAAGAAAGGACCGTTCCTGAGAACATCCCTCACCGCAATGATGTCCTCGGGGAACGGAGCAAGAGGGTTGATGAAGGGACGATCATTCGGCAACCTCCGGAACAGTGGAATGCAACTCTCTTCGACTGACGCAGCGTCTACACGAACAAAGAAAAAGAACTTCTTCCACGAGTTGAAGTTCGAAATGAACTTCTTAACCACTGACATAAATTTCCGAGGGGCCAGCCTATGCTTATCCATATCTGTGACAAGTTGAAGTCTCAAAAGCGCTTCATAATGATCGAAGGCCATGCTCGTAGCTTAGGATCAGGATCCCGATAAGATGCTGAATGGCAAGGGGAGTCAACTGACTTATCGCAACTTCAAAACGATCCAACACTCGGACGAGAATTTCGGGTATTGGGAACCATAGGCGACAACGCACTACGAACGCCTCGTAGCAAGTAAAGTAACCCTCTGGGGGGCTGTTAGCACATTCCCCGCGGCGGGGAACCTGGAATTCCACAGCATCCGGGACATGGTAGAAAGATCGCATGATCGCGAGAAACTCGTCGGTACTCCTGCTTGCATCCCCTTCCTCGACTCCACGATGGACCAGGACCGGGAACGGCTTCTCCTTGGGAGGGGTCAACGAGCCATAATGAGCAACCCACCATGCCTCGTTCTCGGCAGGATGCACCGAGTGAGGCACGAACTCCATCTTCGGAACGATGAGCTCTTCATAAGGCTCGCGGACGAAGACCCTTTTTTCCCAATCTTTTTCTTGCTCGACATCTTTACACTTCTCCTGACAGAATAGAGGAAAAGGGTGGAGAGAAAGATAGAAAGTTTCTCTTAAGAAAGATCTTAGAGAAAGACAAGAAAGTGAAAAAATTATGGAACAAGTTACCTCCCTTCTTATAGGCATGAGGATTTACTATTCAAGCTCGGACTTTCGGATATTAATTCCATCCATCACGCCTAACTTGCCAAACATGCCTAACCGCACGCTAGGATCTTACGATTCATGATCCTAACGGGCTGGGGGGCTAACTGTTGGGGTCAAAAACGGTTACGACGGAATTACCACCCGAAAATCCTCGGAGATCGTATTTCCGAAAGAGATAGTAAAAGGAGAGATGTAATTTTCGTAAAAATAACCAATACGAAGAAGTATCCTTTGGGATTCAAACCGAACAAACCAAGCTCAGTCACCGCGCATACACGCCGTCCGATCTCTATGCAGCAACCAAACCTGAGCCAAGCTCAGTCGGTACGTAGCGACCGAGCGCTCGTCCCGCTCGGTCGCTACATAGCGACCGAGCTCGAGCCAAAGCTCGGTCGCTACGTAGCAACCGAGTGATCGTCCCGCTCGGTCACTTCAAAGCGACCGAGCTCGAGCCAAAGCTCGGTCGCTACGTAGCGACCGAGCTATCGTCCCGTAGCGACCGAGCGATCGTCCCGCTCGGTCGCTACGTAGCGACCGAGCTCGAGCCAAAGCTCGGTCGCTACGTAGCGACCATGCACTCGTCTCGCTCGGTCGCTACGTAGCGACCGGGCTCGAGCCAAAGTTCGGTCGCTGTGTAGCGACCAAACTTTTCCAAACATTGATACGACACCAGTCCTTGCATTCTCGTCAAACCTTCGAATGCTATCTCCCGAAGACCGTAGCAAGCTCAGTCCATGTTTCCCGCTATTCTAATTCATTGATCAAACTTCGCGGATTAGAAACCGCGGAAAACTCGTAGTAAACGTGTCGAGTCGGAAGACGGCCCAAAGGGATCTAAAACATGACTCGAGGCCCATCCTACGATTTTTCCTAACCAAAAGCCCGTGAACCACAGCATGGTTCACGCTTGGCCCACGAGGAAGGATAAATGTCAAGTTTCTGCGGATAAATACGGAAGTTTTGAAGATAATTGTGAAGATCGGGAAAAATGGAATATCTCCATTTTTATGCTATGACGGCTTAAGGGCAGAAGAATAAAAGCGTAAACCAACCTTGGAGCTAGTATATAAGGAGTCCTAGGCGAGGAGCAGAAGAGAGAACTTTTTCAGAGAAAACTTAGCACTTAGAGCAATTTAAGCATTTTTCCGTTTTTGTTATTTCGAGCTGTGACTCAATTAGGTTTAGCCGTCTTAGGGTTACTAGAACTAGGAATCTCGCCGACAGCTCTCGAGCCCAGGCTTATACCTTGTTGTAAACGCTCATACGCAGATTCGGAATAAGATCTACTTTGCTCTCTTTTCGATTTCTTATTTTTATCGTTGTTGTTCTCGTGTTCTGATTGCTTGACGTGTGGTAATTAACAGATATCCGGGTCCTCTGGGAAATTAGGGTTTTCCTAGTTTCCTTATTTAAACGGAAATCGACAGTGTGAATTTCGGTTCCCACATCTGGGTTAAGTCCCAAGGCCGGTCAGGCAAGATGATGACTCATCAGTTCCAAGTCATGTGAGGATGGTTGGTTGATTGACTTAGGATGTAATGATCTTTGTCAGTCCAGAAGATGGACTTGGTACTATTGCCTATAAGGCAAAAGGATTTTGGATTATGCATGAGCCGAGAAAGGCCAGATGCAAACCCTTATCCTTTCGAAGACTTCTCAAAGGTTACTTATGTCTGTGGGGATGGTTGGTTGAATGACTAAGTACCTAGGGGAGCTGTTTGACGCAGGAGTCAAGATAAGGACCATAAGTAAGATCATTGAGTGATCATGGTCCAGCTGTTAAGCAAGAGCAATTCGAGTCAATGGAGGACCGATGAGCTAATAAGCTCCATAGATCTGGCAAAGGTATGATCTAGCATTTACTTATGTAGATCTAGATAGAATGGTTTAGGGGAATGGAACCTCAGAATCGTATGGCTTGGTTTGGGTTTAGGATTGACCTTTAAGCTAATTGGTAGTTGAGTAAACTGACCAAGGCTAAGGAGATTCGACCAGACAAGTGTTAGATTGTTTTTAGACTAATGGTTAACTAGAGAATATTCCGCTGCGTATCTGTTGAAAGGATCTAGGCTATTAATGACTAGGTAAGTCTTTAGCTAAGGTCTAAGTAAGCCCTCGCCTTTAGGCGATATTATAAATAAAGGGCAGAAATGAAGAGGTTCGGCCAGGAAGTGGACCGAGCGACGTGAGGCATCGACCGCGGCCTAGGCGGCCGGGATCGGGTCTTACAGTGGGTGTCCGCCAGCACACACAGGACGTCCATGGCTGTTCGTGGCTGTCCGTCAGCACACACAGGACGTCCGTGGCTGTCCATCAGTACACATATCAGCACGCTGGTCCTTGGACTCAGCTCGCTGGCCCTTCCCGTGGACTGTTCGGGTGATTTTGGCCCATGTGGGCTGTCTGTTCAGTACACACAGGACGTCTGTGGGTGTCCATCAGCACACACAGCACGCCCGTGTGTGTCCGTCAGCACACACAGGACGCCCATGTGTGTACGTCAGCACACACAGGACGTCCGTGGCTGTCCGTGTGTGTCCGTCAGCACACACAGGACGTCCGTGGCTGTCCATCAGTACACATATCAGCACGTTGGTCCTTGGACTCAGCACACTGACCCTTCCCGTGGACTGTTCGGGTGATTTTGGCCCACGTGGACAGGACGTCCGTGGGTGTCTGCCTGCATACACAGGACGTCCGTGTGTGTCCGTCAGCACACACAGGACATCCGTGGCTGTCCGTGTGTGTCGGTGTGTGTCTGTCAGCACACACAGGACGTCTGTGGCTGTCCATCAGTACACATATCAGCACGTTGGTCCTTGGACTCAGCACGCTGGCCCTTCCCATGGACTGTTTGGGTGATTTTGGCCCACGTGGGCTGTCTGTTCAGTAGGAGGAGGAGCATCGAAACCCGGTGGCAGACCAGCGAAGAAATCGTCGAAATCTGGAATAGGGGCCTCGCTCGAACCACTCCCATCGCCGTAAGCAAGGTTCGGATCCCATCCTGGAAGCATAGAGTCATCCATCGAAAACTCTATGTCGCCAAGATCGACATCTTTTCCCTTCCAAGAGCTCGACTCCGGCATAGCTGTTGGAGCTTCGACGGGATTCTGGTCGTCAGGTTCGGAGTCGCTTCCCGTGTCCGAAGCCAAAGCAGGACCGGGTTGCACGAATCTCAATGCCTTCCGAACCCTCTTCGGCATAAAAGAAGTCCAGAAGAAAGGACCGTTCCTGAGAACATCCCTCACCGCAATGATGTCCTCGGGGAACGGAGCAAGAGGGTTGATGAAGGGACGATCATTCGGCAACCTCCGGAACAGTGGAATGCAACTCTCTTCGACTGACGCAGCGTCTACACGAACAAAGAAAAAGAACTTCTTCCACGAGTTGAAGTTCGAAATGAACTTCTTAACCACTGACATAAATTTCCGAGGGGCCAGCCTATGCTTATCCGTATCTGTGACAAGTTGAAGTCTCAAAAGCGCTTCATAATGATCGAAGGCCATGCTCGTAGCTTAGGATCAGGATCCCGATAAGATGCTGAATGGCAAGGGGAGTCAACTGACTTATCGCAACTTCAAAACGATCCAACACTCGGACGAGAATTTCGGGTATTGGGAACCATAGGCGACAACGCACTACGAACGCCTCGTAGCAAGTAAAGTAACCCTCTGGGGGGCTGTTAGCACATTCCCCGCGGTGGGGAACCCGGAATTCCACAGCATCCGGGACATGGTAGAAAGATCGCATGATTGCGAGAAACTCGTCGGTACTCCTGCTTGCATCCCCTTCCTCGACTCCACGATGGACCAGGACCGGGAACGGCTTCTCCTTGGGAGGGGTCAACGAGCCATAATGAGCAACCCACCATGCCTCGTTCTCGGCAGGATGCACCGAGTGAGGCACGAACTCCATCTTCGGAACGATGAGCTCTTCATAAGGCTCGCGGACGAAGACCCTTTTTTCCCAATCTTTTTCTTGCTCGACATCTTTACACATCTCCTGACAGAATAGAGGAAAAGGGTGGAGAGAAAGATAGAAAGTTTCTCTTAAGAAAGATCTTAGAGAAAGACAAGAAAGTGAAAAAATTATGGAACAAGTTACCTCCCTTCTTATAGGCATGAGGATTTACTATTCAAGCTCGGACTTTCGGATATTAATTCCATCCATCACGCCTAACTTGCCAAACATGCCTAACCGCACGCTAGGATCTTACGATTCATGATCCTAACGGGCTGGGGGGCTAACTGTTGGGGTCAAAAATGGTTACGACGGAATTACCACCCGAAAATCCTCGGAGATCGTATTTCCGAAAGAGATAGTAAAAGCAGAGATGTAATTTTCGTAAAAATAACCAATACGAAGAAGTATCCTTTGGGATTCAAACCGAACAAACCAAGCTCAGTCACCGCGCATACACGCCGTCCGATCGCTATGCAGCAACCAAACCTGAGCCAAGCTCAGTCGGTACGTAGCGACCGAGCGCTCGTCCCGCTCGGTCGCTACATAGCGACCGAGCTCGAGCCAAAGCTCGGTCGCTACGTAGCAACCGAGTTATCGTCCCGCTCGGTCGCTTCGAAGCGACCGAGCTCGAGCCAAAGCTCGGTCGCTACGTAGCGACCGAGCTATCGTCCCGCTCGGTCGCTACGTAGCGACCGAGCTCGGCCAAGCTCGGTCGCTACGTAGCGACCGAGCGATCGTCCCGCTCGGTCGCTACGTAGCGACCGAGCCCGAGCCAAAGCTCGGTCGCTACGTAGCGACCATGCACTCGTCTCGCTCGGTCGCTACGTAGCGACCGGGCTCGAGCCAAAGTTCGGTCGCTGTGTAGCGACCAAACTTTTCCAAACATTGATACGACACCAGTCCTTGCATTCTCGTCAAACCTTCGAATGCTATCTCCCGAAGACCGTAGCAAGCTCAGTCCATGTTTCCCGCTATTCTAATTCATTGATCAAACTTCGCGGATTAGAAACCGCGGAAAACTCGTAGTAAACGTGTCGAGTCGGAAGACGGCCCAAAGGGATCTAAAACATGACTCGAGGCCCATCCTACGATTTTTCCTAACCAAAAGCCCGTGAACCACATCATGGTTCACGCTTGGCCCACGAGGAAGGATAAATGTCAAGTTTCTGCGGATAAATACGGAAGTTTTGAAGATAATTGTGAAGATCGGGAAAAATGGAATATCTCCATTTTTATGCTATGACGGCTTAAGGGCAGAAGAGTAAAAGCGTAAACCAACCTTGGAGCTAGTATATAAGGAGTCCTAGGCGAGGAGCAGAAGAGAGAACTTTTTCAGAGCAAACTTAGCACTTAGAGCAATTTAGGCATTTTTCCATTTTTGTTATTTCGAGCTGTGACTCAATTAGGTTTAGCCGTCTTAGGGTTACTAGAACTAGGAATCTCGCCGACAGCTCTCGAGCCCAGGCTTATACCTTGTTGTAAACGCTCATACGCAGATTCGGAATAAGATCTACTTTGCTCTCTTTTCGATTTCTTATTTTTATCGTTGTTGTTCTCGTGTTCTGATTGCTTGACGTGTGGTAATTAACAGATATCCGGGTCCTCTGGGAAATTAGGGTTTTCCTAGTTTCCTTATTTAAACGGAAATCGACAGTGTGAATTTCGGTTCCCACATCTGGGTTAAGTCCCAAGGCCGGTCAGGCAAGATGATGACTCATCAGTTCCAAGTCATGTGAGGATGGATGGTTGATTGACTTAGGATGTAATGATCTTTGTCAGTCCAGAAGATGGACTTGGTACTATTGCCTATAAGGCAAAAGGATTTTGGATTATGCATGAGCCGAGAAAGGCCAGATGCAAACCCTTATCCTTTCGAAGACTTCTCAAAGGTTACTTATGTCTGTGGGGATGGTTGGTTGAATGACTAAATACCTAGGGGAGCTGTTTGACGCAGGAGTCAAGATAAGGACCATAAGTAAGATCATTGAGTGATCATGGTCCAGCTGTTAAGCAAGAGCAATTCGAGTCAATGGAGGACCGATGAGCTAATAAGCTCCATAGATGTGGCAAAGGTATGATCTAGCATTTACTTATGTAGATCTAGATAGAATGGTTTAGGGGAATGGAACCTCAGAATCGTATGGCTTGGTTTGGGTTTAGGATTGACCTTTAAGCTAATTGGTAGTTGAGTAAACTGACCAAGGCTAAGGTGATTCGACCAGACAAGTGTTAGATTGTTTTTAGACTAATGGTTAACTAGAGAATATTCCGCTGCGTATCTGTTGAAAGGATCTAGGCTATTAATGACTAGGTAAGTCTTTAGCTAAGGTCTAAGTAAGCCCTCGCCTTTAGGCGATATTATAAATAAAGGGCAGAAATGAAGAGGTTCGGCCAGGAAGTGGACCGAGCGACGTGAGGCATCGACCGCGGCCTAGGCGGCCGGGATCGGGTCTTACAGTGGGTGTCCGCCAGCACACACAGGACGTCCATGGCTGTTCGTGGCTGTCCGTCAGCACACACAGGACGTCCGTGGCTGTCCATCAGTACACATATCAGCACGCTGGTCCTTGGACTCAGCTCGCTGGCCCTTCCCGTGGACTGTTCGGGTGATTTTGGCCCACGTGGGCTGTCTGTTCAGTACACACAGGACGTCTGTGGGTGTCCATCAGCACACACAGGACGCCCGTGTGTGTCCGTCAGCACACACAGGACGCCCATGTGTGTACGTCAGCACACACAGGACGTCCGTGGCTGTCCGTGTGTGTCCGTGTGTGTCCGTCAGCACACACAGGACGTCCGTGGCTGTCCATCAGTACACATATCAGCACGTTGGTCCTTGGACTCAGCACACTGACCCTTCCCGTGGACTGTTCGGGTGATTTTGGCCCACGTGGACAGGACGTCCGTGGGTGTCTGCCTGCATACACAGGACGTCCGTGTGTGTCCGTCAGCACACACAGGACATCCGTGGCTGTCCGTGTGTGTCCGTGTGTGTCTGTCAGCACACACAGGACGTCTGTGGCTGTCCATCAGTACACATATCAGCACGTTGGTCCTTGGACTCAGCACGCTGGCCCTTCCCATGGACTGTTTGGGTGATTTTGGCCCACGTGGGCTGTCTGTTCAGTACACACAGGACGTCCGTGGGTGTCCACCAGCACACACAGGACATATGTGGCTGTCCGTGGCTGTCTGTTAACACACACACGATGTCCATGTGTGTCCGTGTGTGTCCATCAGCACACACAGGACGTCCGTTGGTGTCCGTCAGCACACACAGGACGTTCGTGTGTGTCTGTCAGTACACACAGGACGTCCGTGGCTGTCCGTGTGTGTCTGTCAGTTTCTGTCAGCCCACACAGGATGTTTGTGGCTGTCCATCAGTACACATATCAGCACGTTGGTCCTTGGACTCAGCACGCTGGCCCTTCTCGTGGACTGTTTGGGTGATTTTGGCCCACGTGGGCTGGCTGTTCAGTACACACAGGACGTCCGTGGGTGTCCGCCAGCAGACACAGGACATCCGTGCCTGTCTGTGGCTGTCCGTTAGCACACAAGTCAGGGGAAGGGCCGTGGAGACACAGACAAGGCGTCCCAAGGCAAACCAACCACAACACCGAGGGTGTATGAACTGTCACGAGACGACGGAGCTTCCGGATCTTTTTATTCGATCTCTGGCAATCTCTAAATTTATCTTTTTACATTCAAGCAGTAATGCTTGGTCTGGAACCTAGAATGTGGTCTAGGGGATTCTGATGGGGGTCTCTGATAGGAACCCTCACGGTCGGTGGGGTAAAAACCCACGTACTTTCCGACGCAGGGCTACACATAGGTTTTGTGAGTCCGGGACTGGTCGGAAAGGGTTTGTTCTGTCTGGATGCAGGTGATAATTTTGGGATAGTGAGGGCAGCCAGTGGGCAAGCCATGAACTCACTAGGTCTCATGTCGAATATCTCAGTATAGATCCAGGGAAAGGTCTTCCCTGTGAATCTGGTCGGTGTCCACCTAAAGAATCAAGAGTGATCTTAGGTATGGACTGATTGGGAAAGTAGCGAGCCACTCTCGATTGCCATAAGGGTCGTGTGCAATTGGAGAATGGACTTCACCCGGTAGAGTACCAAGGTCTGTGTCAAGCTCAAGAGAAAGTAGTGGTTTCAGCAGTTCGAGCGATTTGGATGCTGAAACAGGGTTGTCAGTCATTCTTGGCTACAATTACAACAACAGAGCCTGACAGTTCTGGTTTTCTGCTAGACCCACGTGAGGATTCGTTGGTGTCCGAGTTCCAGGATGTGTTTCAGGGGCTACAGGGTGACCCCCCTGATAGGTCTGATCCCTTTCTGATTGAACTGGAATCAAGGACAGCTCCGCTGTCCTAGAGTCCATTTCTTTGGCTCCGGCCGAGATGGCTGTCACGCCCCCAATCCTGGAAAGGATTGTCGGGACAGCCATGGTTCGAAGAAACGTACCAGCCAGTCTAGGACATCAAGGCAAGCGTTCCATGGTCAAGAAAGAAGGTTAAGGGCATAAGGAAACTTAGACTTAACTTTATAAGAGCTAAGAGACAGCTAGGACGAGTAAGATGGTAACTGGAGATAGTAGACGAGTAGCTCGGCCAGCTCAACGAAGCTAGGTTTAGTTCACTCCAGCTCAGCCACTACTAAGTCAGCTGGACTACTAGCTCACTCAGCTGAGGCAGCTGGGAGTCAGCTCATCTCAGCTAGACGGACTGTTCGGGTTTTAGGCCGATGGTCCGGGTCCGGGTCAGTGGCGGGCTGTGAGGTCTGGCCATGAGGCCATGGGCTGTTGGGTCTTTGGAAAAGGCCGTGGGCTAAGTCCAGTAGGCCTGGGGCGTGGGTTGGGCTTGTGACCGACCCCAAACCCAATCAGAAAGGGCGACGGGATGCAAGTGGCCGAAAGGGGGCAACCCTTGGCCGATGGTGCCCATTCGCTAGCAAGTCATGCCTGTTCGTGGGGCAAGACTTACCCCCTCGTTTTCTATAAATATGGGGGCTATCCTGTTGATTTCATTATCCAATTCCAGAGTAAAATGCTCATAGAAAAACGTAGAGAGAGAGAGAGAGAGTCCCGGCTAAGAGATCGGCCAGAAAAGGGCCGGTCGTGGTGGTTTAGTATCTCTGGCAAGGAGAACGGTTTAGGAGAGAGGAGGCCGTGTGGTTATGTATACCCAAGGCATAGAGAAAGGTCTGGAGAAGGACTCTAAAGCCGTGGTTCAATCCAATAGGGCAGTGGGGTAACCACCGACTCATTGGCTAAGACCATCTGACAGTCCGAACCGGTCTAGCCATGGGCGTTTGGATTGTGTCCCATTCTTCTTATTATTTTCATCTAGTTCTTCTTCTACTCCTTCTGTACATTGGAGTGGCCTTGTTGATGTGTTGGTATTGGTTATAACTGTGGTTCTGGTTGAATAATGCGGTCGCGGTCCATAACCGTCGAGTTAGGCGCGCGCATGGTCTAAACCGGCCTCAGGTGATCCGATTGGATAGGGGCGGTTCTGTTCTGTTCTGAACGGTTGCAACCCTTCCCTGAACAGTCACAATGGTTCATGACTTGTGTAGGTTAAGGCGTGGTCCTTTGGCCATAGGCCGGACACACGTACAAACCAGACAGTCCATACGGACAGTTAGGTCGAACGGTTGGAACATCTGAATGGGTGCGAGTTGCCAAGGGTCATGAGTTGCCAAGAGGCACGAGTGTCCAAAGGGTACTAGTTCCCAAAGGGTGTGAGTTCCAAACGGTGACATTGGTTCAAGGCTTAGGCCGAACCAAGTGGACAGTCCGCGGCTGCATAGTCGAACGGACGGACGGTTAGTTTAACCGGAGTGTTGTGTCGCAAGGTCTGATTGGTTGCAAGGCAATCCGGTTTGGTCTTGGGCCTTACTCTGTGGTATGGATCCAGGCTTTGGGTCGGATCAGGTAAGAAGGTCCGTGAGCCTTTGGGCCGGACTTATAACTGTCGATCGCACCTAGATCTTAACCAGACGGTTAGACGGGACTATGGACGATCCGGCTATGGTTGGATGGTTTAGCCGCAAAGGCTAAGTGGGATATCTTACAATCAACCTTGGGTTGGTGAGTAGGATAGGCGCCATATGCATTATGTAGGGCGTAGACCCACATGATGGCAATGGAAGGCCGGTTATATCAGTACTGCTAAGTGGACGATGGCTTATCAAGTCTAGTGGTCGGATCATGTTTCATGATGATGGTTCGATGGCCGAGCACTAGTATGGATAGTCACGTTGCTGGAGTAAGAGTATTGATGTGATGCTTCTAGATATCGACCTTGGTGTTGATAGCTTCGAGATTGGCTAAGAGTCATGACGAAGTGTATGGCTAGTACGATGTGTCGTAGACCATAGATACTGAGCCTAAGTGTGATTGTTCAAGGAAGGCTGTGTAAGATCTGATTATGGCTGAGTATGGACGGCCTGACCTCTGGATGATAGTCAAGATGATGACTCATCAGTTCCAAGCCATGTGAGGATGGTTGGTTGATTGACTTAGGATATCATGAGCTTTGTCAGTCCAGAAGATGGACTTGGTACTATTGCCTATCAGGCAAAAGGATTTCGGATTGTGCTTGAGCCGAGATAGGCCAAATACATATCCTTATCCTTTCGAAGACTTCTCAGAGGTTACTTATGTCTGTGGGGATGGTTGGTTGAATGACTAAGTACCTAGGGGAGCTGTTTGATGCAGGAGTTAAGATAAGGACCTTAAGTAAGATCATTGGGTGATCATGGTCCAGCTGTTAAGCAAGAGCGATTCGAGTCAATGGAGGACCGATGAGCTAATAAGCTCCATAGATGTGGCAAAGGTATGATCTAGCATTTACTTATGTAGATCTAGATAGAATGGTTTAGGGGAATGGAACCTCAGAATCGTATGGCTTGGTATGGGTTTAGGATTGACCTTTAAGCTAATTGGTAGTTGAGTAAACTGACCAAGGCTAACGTGCTTCGACCAGACAAGTGTTAGATTGGTTTTAGACCAATGGTTAATTAGAGAATAATCCGCTGCGTATCTGTTGAAAGGATCTAGGCTATTAATGACTAGGGAAGTCTATAGCTAAGATCTAAGTTAGCCCTCGCCTTTAGGCGATATTATAAATAAAGGGCAAAAATTAAGAGGTTCGGCCAGGAAGTGGACCGAGCGACGTGAGGCATCGACCGCGGCCTAGGCGGCCGGGATCGGGTCTTACAAGTTGGTATCAGAGCATGCTTGATCCTGTTTAGGACAACGCTCTAAGATATTGAGTTCCAAACCGAAATTATTTCCAAAAACTATGAGGACTATGAAACCTTAGTTGGGGTGAGCCAAGAAAGAGTTGAGGTAAGCTAGGGTATCATGCTTGTGAATGTGGGAATTCTAAGATGAACCGGCTTAGCCAAGATACATTTTCCAAGGGCAAGAACCTAAAAACCGAAAGGTTGGTCGATCTAGTATGTAGAAGTAATAGACGGGTTGGAAGGGATGGAAGCAATGCAAGACTTGTTTATGGATGACCTAAACAAGGGAAGTAACATGGACCAGAGAGTGGCTTAGGTTGAAATAAACGTGCAGCATTCTACTGAAGTTAAGTGTTATCCCTTGATGGCCGTTCATAATAAGTAAAGCATATGCAATATTAAAATCTGACTCAAGGGAGACACTACATGACCAGTACACGAGTGGACTTCTGATCAGATGGATCAGTTAGGACTCGGTATAAGTCAAGATAGGTTTCCATTGATCGAGTCAGATGGAATGAATCAATTCCAATCTGAATCCGTCCAAAGAAACAATTGAGGAAACTCAGGGTGTTCGTTCCAATCATTGGAAGAACATGATGTTAAAGTATCTTAGTATGATGGGGATTGAGGTATATTATAATTGCTGTTGTGAATGGTGTCAGCATTCGCAATAGTAAGACGCTTTGGAGAATGGTATTGGACGTTTTACAAATATGTGATTAAACCGAAATCCTACTCATCTAGGTACCCACTGGAAGTGGAACGGGTGGCTTTGTTGGAGTCTAACTTGGCTGAAGAAGCTAAGCTTAAGGCTAAGCCACAGTCTGGCCCATCGGGCAAGACTAATGATAAAAAGAGAAAATGGGACCAGGTGTACGGAGGTGAGACCTCTGGTTGCCAACCTGCGTGTTCCAAATGTGGACGGAACCATACCGGTGAGTGCTGGAAGGCCAAGGGGGCTTGTGTTTGTTGTGGCAGCATGGACCATGTGGTTCAAAACTGTCCTCGACTGAACCAGTCTGGTAGAAGCGGCCAGATGACTTGTTTCCATTGTGGCCAGCAAGGACATTTCCAATCGGAGTGTCCCAAGCTGCAAGGAAGTCAGGGGAAGGGCCGTGGAGACACAGGCAAGGCATCCCAAGGCAAACCAACCACAACACCAAGGATGTATGAACTGTCACGAGATGACGGAACTTCCGGATCTTTTGATTCGATCTCTGGCAATCTCTAAATTTATCTTTTTACATTCAAGTAGTAATGCTTGGTCTGGAACCTAGAATAGTCTAGGGGATTCTGATGGGGGTCTCTGATAGGAACCCTCATGATTGGTGGTGTAAAAACCCACGTACTTTCCGACGCAGGGGCTACGCATAGGTTTTGTGAGTCCGGGACTGGTCGGAAAGGGTCTGTTCTGTCTGTACGCTGGTGATAATTTTGGGATAGTGAGGGCAGTCGGTGGGCAAGCCAGGAACTCACTAGGTCTCATGTCGAATATCCCAGTGCAGATCCAGGGAAAGGTCTTCCCTGTGAATCTGGTCTGTGTCCACCTAAAGAATCACGAGATGATCCTAGGTATGGACTGGTTGGGAAAGTATCGGGCCACTCTCGATTGCCATAGAGGTCGTGTGCAATTGGAGACTGGGCTTCATCCGATCCAGTACCAATGTCTGTGTCCGGCTCAAGAGAAAGTAGTGGTTTCAGCAGTTCGAGCGATTCGGATGTTGGAACAGGGTTGTCAGTCCTTTTTGGCTACAATTACAACTACAGAGCCTGGCAGTTCTGTCTGTCTGAAAGACCTTTCTGAGGATTCGTTGGTGTCCGAGTTCCCAGATGTGTTCTGTTCGCTACAGGGTGTCCCCCCTGATAGGTCCGATCCATTTATGATTGAACTGGAACCAGGGACAGTTCCGCTGTCCTAGCGTCCGTTTCTTTGGCTCCGGCCGAGATGGCAGAGCCGAAGTTGACCATGTCCAAGAGGGGACCATGGTCGCATTACAACCAAGTCGGAGTTTGACCTACGGTTGAGAATGATCAAGTCCAGTAATGGATGAGGATCAGGCCACGACCTATTCGGAGATGACCTATGGTCGGGGTGAAACGGTCAAGTCCCTGAGTGGACCAGGACCGGAATACGATCACGTCCGTAAATGGACCAGGATCGAATTATGACAAAGTCCAGTGAAGGACAAAAGTCAAGTCTGAGGCGTTTTTAGTCTGGAGGGACTAAGATCGCAATGTGGCCAAGCCTGAAAAGGTTGTGGCCGGTTAAGGGGATGATCCACTACTTGTGGCTGAGGTCATGAACCTTATTGTCCATGAAGGACAAAAGAACCATAACAATCTGTTAGGACTTGTTGTAGGACGAGCAGCCTAAAGATTGGAACAAGTTCGTGAGGACTTGACTGGTACATCAAAGTGGTCATTTGGTGGTTTTGAATCAAGCTTGTTCTATTCTCTGATCAAGACTAGAATAAGTTCGGTTGGAATATTTTGTCTTGGGACAAGGTATAATCATCACCGGATTCGAGGACGAATCCATTACAAGTGGGGGAGACTTGTCACGCCCCCAATCCTGGAAAGGATTGTCGGGACAGCCATGGTTCGAGGAAACGTACCAGCCAGTCTTAGGACATCAAGGCAAGCGTTCCATGGTCAAGAAAGAAGGTTAAGGACATAAGGAAACTTAGACTTAACTTTATAAGAGCTAAGAGACAGCTAGGACGAGTAAGATGGTAACTGGAGGAAGTAGACGAGTAGCTCGGCCAGCTCAACGAAGCTAGGTTTAGTTCACTCCAGCTCAGCCACTACTAAGTCAGCTCCACTAGCTGGACTACTAGCTCACTCAGCTGAGGCAGCTGGGAGTCAGCTCATCTCAGCTAGACGGACTGTTCGGGTTTTAGGCCGATGGTCCGGGTCCGGGTCAGTGGCGGGCTGTGAGGTCCGGCCATGAGGCCATGGGCTGTTGGGTCTTGGACAAGGCCGTGGGCTAAGTCCAGGAGGCCTGGGGCGTGGGTTGGGCTTGTGACCGACCCCAAACCCAATCAGAAAGGGGAAGGGATGCAAGTGGCCGAAAGGGGACAACTCTTGGCCGATGGTGCCCATTCGCTAGCAAGTCGTGCCTGTTCGCGGGGCAAGACTAACCCCCTCGTTTTATATAAATATGGGGGCTCTCCTGTTGATTTCATTATCCAATTCCAGAGTAAAATGCTCATAGAGAAACGTAGAGAGAGAGAGAGAGTCCCGGCCAAGAGATCGGCCAGAAAAGGGCCGGTCGTGGTGGTTTAGTATCTCCGGCAAGGAGAACGGTTTAGGAGAGAGGAGGCCGTGTGGTTATGAATACCCAAGGCATATAGAAAGGTCTGGAGAAGGACTCCAACAGGGCAGTGGGGTAACCACCGACTCATTGGCTAAGACCATCGGACAGTCCGAACCGGTCTAGCCATGGGCGTTTGGATTGTGTCCCATTCTTCTTATTCTTTTCATCTAGTTCTTCTTCTACTCCTTCTGTACATTGGCGTGGACTTGTTGATGTGTTGGGATTGGTTATAACTGTGGTTCTGATTGAGTAATGCGGTCGCGGTCCATAACCGTCGAGTTAGGCGCGCGCATGGTCTAAACCGGCCTCAGGTGATCCGATTGGATAGGGGCGGTTCTGTTCTGTTCTGAACGGTTGCAACCCTTCCCTGAACAGTCACAATGGTTCATGACTTGTGTAGGTTAAGGCGTGGTCCTTTGGCCATAGGGCGGACACACGCACGGACCAGACAGTCCATACGGACGGTTAGGTCGAACGGTTGGAGCTTCTGAACGGGTGCGAGATGCCAAGGGTCATGAGTTGTCAAGAGGCACGAGTGTCCAAAGGGTACTAGTTCCCAAAGGGTGTGAGTTCCAAACGGTGCCATTGGTTCAAGGCTTAGGCCGAACCAAGTGGACAGTCCGCGGCTGCATAGTCGAACGGACGGACGGTTAGTTTAACCGGAGTGTTGTGTCGCAAGGTCTGATTGGTTGCAAGGCAATCCGGTTTGGTCTTGGGCCTTACTCTGTGGTATGGATCCAGGCTTTGGGTCGGATCAGGTAAGAAGGTCCGTGAGCCTTTGGGCCGGACTTATAACTGGTCGATCGCACCTAGATCTTAACCAGACGGTTAGACGGGACTATGGATGATCCGGCTATGGTTGGATGGTTCTTGCCGCAAAGGCTAAATGGGATATCTTACAATCAACTTTGGGTTGGTGAGTAGGATAGGCGCCATATGTCTTATGTAGGGAGTAGACCTACATGATGGCAATGGAAGGCCGGTTATATCCGTACATGCTAAGTGGATGATGGCTTATCAAGTCTAGTGGTCGGATCATGTTTCATGACGATGGTTCGATGGCCGAACACTAGTATGGATAGTCACGTTGCTGGAGTAAGAGTATTGATGTGATGCTTCTAGATATCAACCTTGGTGTTGATAGCTTCGAGATTGGCTAAGAGTCATGACGAAGTGTGTGGCTAGTATTATGTGTCGTAGACCATAGATACTGAGCCTAAGTGTGATTGTTCAAGGAAGGCCATGTAAGATCTGATTTTGGTTGAGTATGGACGACCTGACCTCTGGATGATGGTCTAAGGTGTCAGTACTAACCTGATTAATGAATGCATCGGTTGGTATGAACAAGTCATATCTGTTGTCTGGGTTAAGTCCCAAGGCCGGTCAGACAAGATGATGACTCATCAGTTCCAAGCCATGTGAGGATGGTTGGTTGATTGACTTAGGATCTCATGAGCTTTGTCAGTCCAGAAGATGGACTTGGTACTATTGCCTATAAGGCAAAAGGATTTCGGATTGTGCTTGAGCCGAGATAGGCCAAATACATATCCTTATCCTTTCGAAGACTTCTCAGAGGTTACTTATGTCTGTGGGGATGGTTGGTTGAATGACTAAGTACCTAGGGGAGCTGTTTGATGCAGGAGTCAAGATAAGGACCTTAAGTAAGATCATTGGGTGATCATGGTCCAGCTGTTAAGCAAGAGCGATTCGAGTCAATGGAGGACCGATGAGCTAATAAGCTCCATAGATGTGGCAAAGGTATGATCTAGCATTTACTTATGTAGATCTAGATAGAATGGTTTAGGGGAATGGAACCTCAGAATCGTATGGCTTGGTATGGGTTTAGGATTGACCTTTAAGCTAATTGGTAGTTGAGTAAACTGACCAAGGCTAAGGTGCTTCGACCAGACAAGTGTTAGATTGGTTTTAGACCAATGGTTAATTAGAGAATAATCCGCTGCGTATCTGTTGAAAGGATCTAGGCTATTAATGACTAGGGAAGTCTATAGCTAAGATCTAAGTTAGCCCTCGCCTTTAGGCGATATTATAAATAAAGGGCAAAAATTAAGAGGTTCGGCCAGGAAGTGGACCGAGCGACGTGAGGCATCGACCGCGGCCTAGGCGGCCGGGATTGGGTCTTACAATGGCAGAGCCAAAGGTGACCATGTCCGAGAGAGGACCATGGTCGTAGTACAACCAAGTCGGAGTTTGACCTACGGTTGAGAATGATCAAGTCCAATAATGGATGAGGATCAGGCCACGACCTATTAGGAGATGGACCTATGGTCAGGGTGAAACGGTCGAGTCCCTGAGTGGACCAGGACCGGAATACGATCACGTCCATAAATGGACCCGGATTGAATTATGACAGAGTTCAGTAAAGGACAGAAGTCAAGTTTGAGGGGTTTTTAGTCTGGAGGGACTAAAATCGCAATGTGGCCAAGCCTGAAAAAGTTGTGGCTGGTTAAGGGGATGATCCAGTACGTTGTGGCTGAGGTCATGAACCTTATTGTCCATGAAGGACAAAAGAACCATAACAATCTGTTAGGACTCGTTGTAGGACGAGCAGCCTAAAGATTGGAACAAGTTCGTGAGGACTTGACTCGTACATCGAGTGGTGTGGGGATTGGCCAAATCTACTAAGGCTCGAGTATGCAGCATGTTCCTAGGGACTGGTTATGATCTTGTCATGGACTACGATCAGCGCAAGAATAAAGTCTAAAGAAGACGATATTCAAAAGAAAGACACAGACTTGTTGGATACAAGGACCGCAACCTGGAGAGTTCGGTCAGTGACACAAAGAATGTCTTTGGATGGATTTACAAGTATCACTTGAATGGATGCTTGATGGACTCTTGACTGTGGTCGAATTAGACAAGTAAGGGTGCCATCAGCAAAACCAGAAAGGACCACTTGATAGGATTTTTGTGGTTAAATACTTATTAAGTGGGGGAGACCTGTACAACGATGGTCAAAGGAACTTGATCATCGAAGTGGTCAATTGGTGGATCTGAATCAAGCTTGTTCTATTCCCTGATCAAGAGTAGAATTAGTCGGTTGGAATATTTTGTCTTGGGACAAGATATAATCACCACCGGATTCGAGGACGAATCCATTTCAAGTGGGGGAGACTTGTAACATCCGCGATCCTGGATAAGGACCGTCGGGACGGCCATGGTTCGAGGAAACGAACCAACCGGTCTTAGGACCTTAAGGCAAGCGTTCCATGGCCAAGATAGAAGGTTAAGGACGTCAGGATGCTGAAACTTAACCTTATAAGAGAAAGAAGTCAGCTAGAACAAGCTGTACATAAGCTGGGCGATGCTTACGGGAAGCTCGATCAGCTAGACATAGCTCGGTCAAGCTCAGCCTAGCTCGTTCCAAGTTAAGTCAGCTCAACCAGCTGGACTACTAGCTCACTCAGCTGAGGCAGCTGGGAGTCAGCTCATCTCAGCTCGACGGACTGTTTGGGTTTCGGGCCGATGGTCCGGGTCTGGGTCAGTGGCGGGCCATGAGGTCCGGCCATGTGGTCCATGAGTCGTTGGGCTCTTGTGGACAGGCCGTGGGCTTGGGTATCAAGTCTGCACTTGGGTTGTACGTGCCTATAAGGTCTGGAACCTTCCATTTCCGAACAGGTACGATCTGGACCGTTGATTGTAATCGATGCCCAAGATCTGTCCCAAAAGGATGCTTCGAAGGGATGTGTCCCTTCACACATGACCTTTGGTTGCCTATATATAGGATGCACGACCAGAGATCAAGGCATTCAGTATTATTCAGTCTCATTCTGTCTCAGACAAAGGACACACGTCCTAAACAAAAGGAATCCCCCAATGAGAACCGAGGATCCAAGCCGGAAAAGGCTCGGTTGTGGTGGTTTAGTATCTCCGGCAAGGAGGACGGTTTAGGAGAGAGGAGGCCGTGTGGTTATGGATACCCAAGGCATAGAGAAAGGTCTGGATAAGGACTCCAACCCCGTGGTTCAGTCAGATAGGGTCAGTGGGGTAACCACCGACTCATCGGCTAAGACAATCGGACAGTCTGAACCGGTCTAGCCATGGGCGTTTGGATTGTGTCCTATTCTTCTTATTCTTTTCATCTATTTCTTCTTCTACTCCTCCTGTACATTGGCGTGGCCTTCTTGATGTGTTGGGATTGGTTATTACCGTGGTTCTGGTTGAGTAATGCGGTCGCGGTCCATAACCGACGAGTTAGGCGCGCGCATGATCTGACTGGCCTCAGGTGATCCGATTGGATAGGGGCGGTTCTGTTCTGTTCTGAACGGCTGCAACCCTACCCTGAACAGTCACAATGGTTCATGACTTGTGTAGGTTAAGGCGTGGTCCTTTGGCCATAGGCCGGACACACACACGGACCAGACAGTCCCTACGGACGGTTAGGTCGAATGGTTGGAACATCTGAATGGGTGCGAGTTGCCAAGGGTCATGAGTTGCCAAGAGGCACGTGTGTCCAAAGGGTACTAGTTCCCAAAAGGTGTGAGTTCCAAACGGTACCACTGGTTCAAGGCTTAGGCCGAACCAAGTGGACAGTCCGCGGCTGCATAGTCGAACGGACAGACGGTTAGTTTAACCGGAGTGTTGTGTCGCAAGGTCTGATTGGTTGCCAGGAAATCCGTTTTGGTCTTGGGCCTTACTCTGTGGTATGTATCCAGGCTTTGGGTCGGATCAGGTAAGAAGGTCCGTGAGCCTTTGGGCCGGACTTATAACTGGCCGATCGCACCTAGATCTTAACCAAACGGTTAGACGAGACTATGGACGATCCAGCTATGGTTGGATGGTTCTAGCCGCAAAGGCTAAGTGGGATATCTTACAATCAACTTTGGGTTGGTGAGTAGGATAGGCGCCATATGCCTTATGTAGGGCGTAGACCCACATGATGGCAATGGAAGGCCGGTTATATCAGTACATGCTAAGTGGACGATGGCTCATCAAGTCTAGTGGTCGGATCATGTTTCATGACGATGGTTTGATGGCCGAACACTAGTATGGATATTCACGTTGCTGGAGTAAGAGTATTGATTTGATGCTTCTAGATATCAACCTTGGTGTTGATAGCTTCGAGATTGGCTAAGTGTCATGACGAAGTGTGTGGCTAGTACTATGTGTCATAGACCATAGATACTGAGCCTAAGTGTGATAGTTCAAGGAAGGCTGTGTAAGATCTGATCATAGTTGAGTACGGACGACCTGACCTCTGAATGATGGTTCAAGGTGTCGGTACTAACCTGATTAATGAATGCATCGGTTGGTATGACCAAGTCATATATGTTGTCTGGGTTAAGTCCCAAGGCCGGTCAGGCCAGATGTTGACTCATCAGTTCCAAGTCATGTGAGGATGGTTGGTTGATTGACTTAGGATCTCATGAGATTTATCAGTCCAGAAGATGGACTTGGTACTATTGCCTATAAGGCAAAAGGATTTCGGATTGTGCTTGAGCCAAGATAGGCCAAATACATATCCTTATCTTTTCGAAGACTTCTCAAAGGTTACTTATGTCTGTGGGGATGGTTGGTTGAATGACTAAGTACCTAGGGGAGTTGTTTGATGCAAGAGTCAAGATAAGGACATTAAGTAAGATCATTGAGTGATCGTGGTCCAGCTGTTAAGCAAGAGCAATTCAAGTCAATGGAGGACCGATGAGCTAATAAGCTCCATAGATGTGGCAAAGGTATGATCTAGCATTTACTTATGTAGATCTAGATAGAATGGTTTAGGAGAATGGAACCTCAGAATCGTATGGCTTGGTTTGGGTTTAGGATTGACCTTTAAGCTAATTGGTAGTTGAGTAAACTGGCCAAGGCTAAGGTGATTCGACCAGACAAGTGTTAGATTGGTTTTAGACCAATGGTTAATTAGAGAATAATCCGCTGCGTATCTGTTGAAAGGATCTATGCTATTAATGACTAGGGAAGTCTTTAGCTAAGGTTTAAGTTAGCCCTCACCTTTAGGCGATATTATAAATAAAGGGCAAAAATTAAGAGGTTCGGCCAGGAAGTAGACCGAGCGACGTAAGGCTTCGACCACGGCCTAGTCGCCGGATCGGGGTGTTACAGTGTGTGTCCGTGTGTGTCCGTCAGCACGCACAAGACGTCTGTGGCTGTCCATCAGTACACATATCAGCACGTTAGTCCTTGGACTCAGCACGCTGACCCTTCCCGTGGACTGTTTGGGTGATTTTGGCCCAGCTGGGCTGTCTGTTAAGTACACACAGGACGTCTGTGGGTGACCGTCAGCACACACAGGATGTCCGTGTGTGTCCGTCAGCACACACAGGACGTCCGTGGCTGTCCGTGGGTGTTCGTCAGCACACACAGGACGTCCGTGGGTGTCCGTCAGCACACACAAGACTTCTGTGGCTGTCCGTGTGTGTCCGTCAGCACACACAGGACGTCTGTGGCTGTCCATCAGTACACATATCTGCATGTTGGTCCTTGGAATCAGCACGCTTACCCTTCCTGTGGACTGTTCGGGTGATTTTGGCCCACGTGGGCTGTCTGTCCAGTACACACAGGACGTCCGTGGGTGTCCGCCAGCACACACAGGACGTCCGTGGCTGTCTGTTTGTGTCCGTGTGTGTCCGTCTGTGTCCGTCAGCAGACAAAGGACGTCCGTGGCTGTCCATCAGTACACATATCAGCATGTTGGTCCTTGGACTCAAGAAGCTGGCCCTTCCCTTGGACTGTTTGGGTGATTTTGGCCCACGTGGGCTGTCTGTTCAGTACACACAGGACGTCCGTGGGTGTCTGTCAGCACACACAAGACATCCATGGCTGTACGTATGTGTCCGTCAGCATACACAGGACGTCCATGGCTGTCCGTGTGTGTCCGTCAGCACACACAGGACGTCCATGGCTGTCCGTCAGTACACATATCAGCACAGTGGTCCTTGGACTCAGCACGCTGGCCCTTCCCGTGGACTGTTTGGGTGATTTTGGCCCACGTGGGCAGTCTGTTCAGTAAACACAGGACGTCCGTGGCTGTCCGTGGCTGTCTGTTTGTGTCCGTGTGTGTCCGTCAGCATACACAGGACGTCTGTGTCTGTCCATCAGTGCACATATCAGCACGCTGGTCCTTGGACTCAGCACGCTGGCCCTTCCGGTGGACTGTTTGGGTGATTTTGGCCCACGTTGGCTGTCTGTTCAGTACACACAGGACGTCCGTGGGTGTCCGTCAGCACACACATGACGTCCGTGGGTGTCCGTCAGCACACACAAGACGTCCTTGGCTGTCCTTGTGCATCCGTGTGTGACCGTCAGCACACACAGGACGTCTGTGGCTGTCCATCAGTACACATATCAACTCGTTAGTCCTTGGACTCAGCACGCTGACCCTTCCCGTGGACTATTTGGGTGATTTTGGCCCACGTGGGCTGTCTGTTAAGTACACACAGGACGTCTGTGGGTGTCTGTCAGCACACACCGAATGTCCGTGTGTGTCCGTCAGCACACACAGGACGTTCGTGGCTGTCTGTGGGTGTCCGTCAGCACACACAAGACGTCCGTGGGTGTCCGTCAGCACACACAAGACTTCTGTGGCTGTCCGTGTGTGTCCGTCAGCACACACAGGACTTCTGTGGCTGTCCATCAGTACACATATCTGCATGTTGGTCCTTGGACTCAGCATGCTGACCCTTCCTGTGGACTGTTCAGGTGATTTTGGCCCACGTGGGCTGTCTGTTCAGTACACACAGGACGTCTGTGGGTGTCCTCCAGCACACACAGGACGTCTGTGGCTGTCTGTTTGTGTCCGTGTGTGTCCGTGTGTGTCTGTCAGCACACACAGGACGTCCATGCGTGTCCATCAGTACACATATCAGCACGTTGGTCCTTCGACTCAACACGCTGGTCCTTCCCGTGGATTGGTTGGGTGATTTTGGCCCACGTCGGCTGTCTGTTCAGTACACACAGGACGTCCGTGGGTGTCCGCCAGCACACAGGACGTCCGTGGCTGTCTGTGGCTGTCCGTCTGCACACATAGGACATCTGTGGCTATCTGTCGCTGTCCGTGTGTGTCTGTCAGCACACACAGGACGTCCGTGGTTGTCCATCAGTACACATATCAGCACGCTGGTCCTTGGACTCAGCACGTTGGCCCTTCCTGTGGATTGTTCGGGTGATTTTGGCCCACGTAGGCTGTCTGTTCAGTACACACAGAACGTCTGTGGGTGTCCATCAGCACACACAGGACGTCTGTGTGTGTCCTTCAGCACACACAGGACGTCCATGGCTGTTCGTGTGTGTCAGTCTGCACACACAGGACGTCTGTGGCTATCCATCAGTACACATATCATCATGTTGGTCCTTGGACTCATCACGCTGACCCTTCCCGTCGACTGTTCGTGTAAGACCCGTTCCTGGTCTCTTGACCCAACTGGATACGAATGCTTACTTATTAATTTCTTTGCTTGTTTGATCCATTTTAAGTCTTTTATTTGCTAAGTGATATTCGAATATGAGGTTCATAAACAAAGGAACAGATTGCACAGCGGAATAACAATGTATAAACTTTGTATTACTTAGAAACATGAGATTCAATATACAACTTCTTAACAGTCTCATAGACAATCACTAGTTCATCCCTAGTATCATCTAACCACACGTTACACAGCCTCTCACTGACCGAGCCTTCACGGCTCCTTGGCTTGACCAGAACCATCCTTAGTTCCTGAAACCACAACCAGATAAGCATTAATCATAACCGAGAATAGAACGGATTGATTCTACAATGCTTGGCTTGGTTCCTAGAACTTAGATAAACCTCAGTCAACATAATCATAAAACGTATGAACCTACCTACCGTATCCTAAGTCATTCAACCAACCACCCCTTGACTTAGAATCAGATAGATAGTCCAAAATAGATAACAGAACACACGACGAGATCCGGATCGTCCCCAAAGACCAATCCGTCTAACTGGATAGAATCTAGGTGCGACCGGCCAATGGAGTCCGGCTCGATGGCCCAACGGACTCCCTTACCTGATCCGGCCTTAGGCCTGGATCCAATCGGCCGAGTAAGCCTCAAGCCTAATCCGGAAGGCTTAGCAACCGGTCAGACCTTGCGACTCTACCTTGGCTTAGACAAACCGTGACCTTGTCTTGACTAGACAAGCCATAGGCTGATCCATAAGGATCGGTCCTCACCTGTCCCGAAAGACACCGTTTGGAACATGTACCCTTTGGCCATTCGTGCCTCTTGGACACTCGTGACTCTTGACAACTCGTGCCCTTTGGGACATTCCCAACCGTTCGTCCTAACCGCCCAGTCTTGGTGCGATCGGATCATCCCACTAACCGACCCGTGTCTAGGCTAGCGGTTTGATTATGTTCGGCCAAAGCCTAGGGACGTGTCCCTTGGACTCAACCAACACAACCTTTCGTGTTTAACCAGAGAGAAGAGAAGAGAAACGAATTGAAACAGATAAGGAGAGCCGGATGGGACTTAGGAACCGAGCAGAGCCGCGGTGCGGTCGCATGGACCGTCCGTTCGGTCTGATGGAGCCACGGCCCATCACATACCTTGTGAACCACGTCTGGGTTCTCCATGCTCTTCTCCTTGTCTTGATCTCCCATTCTTGACCGGAGTTAGTTCTCAAACGATCAGAGTCGCCGGAACACAACACCACCACAATCGGCCTTTCTCTTGGCCGGAACTCTCTCTTTCTCTCTTTCTTTCTCTCTACGGTTTCTCTGAGTATTTTACTCTGGAATTGGATAATGAAATCGACCAGAGAGCCCCCATATTTATAGAAAACGAGGGGGTAAGTCTTGCCCCACGAACAGGCATGACTTGCTAGCGAATGGGCACCATCGGCCAAGGGTTGTCCCCTTTCGGCCACTTGCATCCCTTCGCCCTTTCTGATTGGGTTTGGGGTCGGCCACAAGCCCAACCCACGCCCCAAGCCTCCTGGACTTAGCCCATGGCCTTGTCCTAAGACCCAACAGCCCATGGCCTCATGGCCGGACCTCACAGCCCGCCACTGACCCGGACCCGGACAATCGGCCTAAAGCCCGGACAGTCCGTGTAGCTGAGATGAGCTGACTCTCAGCTGCCTCAGCTGAGTGAGCTAGTAGTCCAGCTAGTGGAGCTGACTTAGTAGGGACTGAGCTGGAGTGAACTGAACCTAGCTTCCTTGAGCTGGCCGAGCTACTCGTCCACTTCGTCCAGCTACCGTCTTCCTCGTCCTAGCTGTCTCTTAGCTTGTATAAGGTTAAGTTAAGTTTCCTTATGTCCTTAACCTTAGTTCTCGACCATTGAATGCTTGCCTTGATGTCCTAGGACTGGCTTGCACGTTTCCTCGAACCATGGCCGTCCCAACCATCCTACTCAGGATTGGGGGCGTGACAAGTCTCCCCCCCTTGGGATGGATTCGTCCTCGAATCCGAATCGAATGCTTCCTCGGAAACAAACTGATCCAACCACTCTGGGTACTCTGCTTTCATTCTAGCTTCGGTTTCCCAAGTGATTATATCTTGACCATTACAGTCCCAGACGACCTTGACCATCTGGACCGTCTTCTTCCTTGTTGCTTTTTCCATCCTATTTATGATTCGAACTGGTCTTGTTTCCAAGCTTAGGTTCTTACCAAGATCGTCTGGAATGGCAGGAAGAGCGATGTCTTGGTCCGTCAAACATTTCCGAAGTTGGGAGACGTGGAACACATTATGGAATGCGTCCATCTTGGCCGGCAAGTCCAACTTATAGGCCACCATCCCAACTCTTTCAATGACCTTGAACGGCCCCAAGTATCTTGGATCTAACTTCCGTCTTCCGGAGATCCGGACTCGTCCTTTGAAGGTAATCATTTTGAGATACACCAAGTCACCTACTTTGAACTCGAGATCTTTCCTTCTTCGATCTGCATAGTTCTTTTGGCGGTCTTGTGCCTGTCTCATCTTGTCCCTCAAGAACTTGATCTTTTCGGTTGTCTCTTCAACAATCTCCAGACCAATCATGCTGCGTTCCCCAACTTGGGTCCAGCATAAGGGTGTCCTGCATGGACGCCCATACAGAGCTTCGTATGGCGACATGCCAATACTACTATGGAAGCTATTGTTGTAAGCAAATTCTACCAGAGGTAGATGTTTCTCCCAGGAATCACCCCAGTCTAGAACACATGCTCGCAACATGGATCACTATCCAATGAATGGCCTCTAACTTCCATCCCACATGGATGAGTTAGATCAACTAAGATCTGCCCCTTATCTCAGGGTCCTGGATCCTTAGTTTACATCACAACATATGGTCTTCAAGGGGCGTGCCATACTTGGCCTTAACCGCACCACAAGAGACAGAAACATAACCTTGAAAGTAATTATAAAATCAGTTACCTTATACATGATCTGATTAGATCAAGTGCCTTTCCTTATTATGTTCGGCCATGCTCCTACAGTGTGCGCGTCTATCAGTACTTATCACATACCTCCTGTATTGATAAGATCCATTCATGGGTCGCACCCCTGATCCCTTCCATGGAACTTCCATGAAACCAGTTTCTACACTGCATCCACCTTCAAGGCTATTCATGCCATTGTGAGGGAAGTCCGGCCTTCTCCCTTCTCTCCTGGGTATTTGCGTGTGTTCCCAAGATACAGGGGAAGCCTAGGAGGTGTTCATCCGTGGTGAAAACCTACCACAGGGTCGTTCATAACTCCCCTTGCACTTCCATGAAACTGCCCTCCCACACACCTCTCTCCTTAAGGCTGTCTTGGCCTTTGGGAATGAATTCCGGTTATCTACCTTCTTTCCTCACCTTTTGCGTGTGTTCTCACTGATTCTTTGGGTGATAACATCACGGATCAAAACCACCAGAAAGTCGTTCATAACTTCACCCCTTGATCTCTCCCAAAACTTCCTCTTTATGACCTTTACACCACCATGGGTTTTGGATTGGGAATCCGACCAACTCTCTGTCTTTTCTCTGTGTTTCTTTGTGTTTCAGGGTGTAGGAGGAAGCCCTGGCGTGCCTGCAAAGGCACGGACTTGCCTGCCTTTTATAGAAGAAGGGGCAGTTACCTTTCCAAAGGTTGCACCCTTTCAGTATCATTTCTGGCCATTGATTTAATCAATGGTCCAGATCATACCCATTCGCCTCAGGCAGTTTCCAGACGCCCTGGGCTTGCCAATCCACTCCTGGACAAGTCCAAACAAGCCCCCACGGATTGCCCAAGCTCCTGGCTCAATCCCAAGAGCCAACCAGCCCATCGGTACACCCGGGTCGCCCACATGGCCCGGCCACTGTCCAGACCCGGCCCAACTGCCCATGATTTGAACACTCAGTCCAGCTGAGTTGAGCTGATCCCCAGCTGACCCAGCTGAGTGAGCTAGACCATCCAGCTCAGGGAGCTGACCTACACTTCAGTGAGCTACATTGAGCTGCACTACAGTTCATCTAGCTGGTCGAGCTTGCCTAGCTGGTCGAGCTTGCTTACTGCATCGCCCAGCTGTTATACACTGTGTCCAGCTTGCTTCCTTTATCTTCTTCAATTCTTCTAAGTTTCTTGGTCTATTTCCATACCTATACTTAGGTCTCCCATGATCCATTCTGATCACCCACTTCAATCGAGCTTCACCTGGATCTCGTCCAGCTACCAGCTCGCTTGTCCAGCTCCTTTTAGCTTGCATCTGCCTTAATTTGGTTAAGTTCCAGCTACCTGATTCCCTTAACCACGTTTTGGACCATGACACGCTTATCTTTAGGTCATGTGACCTGACTGGTGCGTCTCCTCGCACTAAAGTCTGTCCGGGAGATCCTATCCAGGATCGGGGACATGACAGAACTTAGAATGGATTAAATGATTAGAAAAGGGGGGTCTTATGTAGGGACCCTATGTATTGGTGGTGTGGAAACTCACGTACTGTTTGATACTGGAGCTACACACAGCTTTCTGAGCCCAGATATGATCGGAAAAGGGTTGTTCCAGATGGAAACGGAGGATGATCCTTGCATAGTGAATGCGGCCGGTGGGCAAGTAATGCATTCATTACGGAGAGTAAAGGATATCCCAATAGTGATCCAGGATAGAGTTATGCCTATGGATCTGGTTGTGGTCTGCCTTAAGAATCATGAGGTGATATTAGGCATGGACTGGCTTGGAAAGAACCGGGACACTCTGGACTGTCATAGAGGAAGGGTGCAGTTTAAGAGTGGGTGTGGGTATCCGCCAGCACACACAGGACGTCCTGTGGCTGTCTGTGGCTGTCCGTCAGCACACACAGGACGTCCATGGCTGTCCGTGTATGTTCGTGTGTGTCTCTGGGTGTCCGCCAGCATACACAGGACGTTCGTGGCGGTCCGTGGCTGTCAGTCAGCACACACAGGACTTCCGTGTGTGTCCGTCAGCACACACAGGATGTCCGTGGCTGTCCATCAGTACACATATCAGCACGCTGGTCCTTGGACTCAGCATGCTGGCCCTTCCCGAGGACTGTTCAGGTGATTTCGGCCCACGTGGGCTGTCTGTTCAGTACACACAGGACATCAGTGGGTGTCCGTCAGCACAGACAGGACGTCCGTGGGTGTCTGTCAGCACACACAGGACATCCGTGGCTGTCCGTGTGTGTCTGTTTGTGTCCATCAGCACACACAGGACGTCCGTGGCTGTCCATCAGTACACATATCAGCACGTTGGTCCTTGGACTCAGCACGCTGGCCCTTCCTGGGGACTGTTCGGGTGATTTTGGCCCATGTGGGCTGTCTGTTCAGTACACACAGGACGTCCGTGGGGGTCCGCCAGCACACACAGGACGTCTGTGGCTGTATGTGGCTGTCCGTCAGCACACACAGGACGTCCATGGCTGTCCGTGTGTGTTCATGTGTGTCTATGGGTGTCTGCCAGCATACACAGGACGTTTGTGGCTGTCTGTCAACACACATAGGACGTCTGTGTCTGTCCGTCAGCACACACATGACGTTTGTGTGTGTCCGTCAGCACACACATGACGTCTGTGTGTGTCCGTCAGCACACACAGGACGTCCGTGGCTGTCTATCAGTACACATATCAGCACGCTGGTCCTTGGACTCAGCATGCTGGCCCTTCCCGAGGACTGTTCGGGTGATTTCGGCCCACGTGGGCTGTCTGTTCAGTACACACAGGACATCCGTGGGTGTCCGTCTGCACACACAGGACGTCCGTGAGTGTCTGTCAGCACACACAGGATATCCGTGGCTGTCCGTGTGAGTCCGTGTATGTCCATCAGCACACACAGGACGTCTGTGGCTGTCCATCAGTACACATATCAGCACGTTGGTCCTTGGACTCAGCACGCTGGCCCTTCCCGGGACTGTTTGTGTAAGACCCGATCCCGGCCGCCTAGGCCACGGTCGATGCCTCATGTCGCTCGGTCCACTTCCTGGCCGAACCTCTTAATTTATGCCCTTTATTTATAATATCGCCTAAAGGCGAGAGCTAACTTAGATCTTAGCTAAAGACTTCCCTAGTCATTAATAGCCTAGATCCTTTCAACAGATACGCAGCGGATTATTCTCTAGTAAACCATTGGTCTAAAACCAATCTAACAATTGTCTGGTCGAATCACCTTAGCCTTGGTCAGTTTACTCAACTACCAATTAGCTTAAAGGTCCATCCTAAACCCAAACCAAGCCATACGATTCTGAGGTTCCATTCCCCTAAACCATTTTATCTAGATCTACATAAGTAAATGCTAGATCATACCTTTGCCACATCTATGGAGCTTATTAGCTCATCGGTCCTCCATTGACTCAAATTGATCTTGCTTGACAGCTGGACAACGATCACTCAATGATCTTACTTAAGGTCCTTACCTTGATTCCTGCATCAAACAACTCCCCTAGGTACTTAGTCATTCAACCAACCATCCCCAAAGACCTAAGTAACCTTTGAGAAGTCTTTGAAAGGATAAGGGTTTGCATCTGGCCTTTCTCGGCTCATGCACAATCCAAAATCCTTTTGCCTTATAGGCAATAGTACCAAGTCCATCTTATGGACTGACAAAGCTCATTAGATCCTAAGTCAATCAACCAACCTTCCTCACATGACTTGGAACTGATGAATCATCATCTGGCCTGATCGGCCTTGGGACATAACCCAAACAACAGATATGACTTGTTCATACCAACCGATGCATTCCTAAATCAGATTAGTTCCGACACCTTGAACCATCATCCAGAGGTCAGGTCTTCCATACTCAACCATGATCATATCTTACACGGCTTTCCTTAACAATCACACCTAGGCTTAGTACCTATGGTCTACGACACATAATACTAGCCAGACACTTCGTCATGGCTCTTAGCCAATACCGAAGCTATTAACACCAAGGTTGATATATAGAAGCATCACACCAATACTCTTACTCCAGAAACGTGACTATCCATACTAGTGCTCGGCCATCGAACCATCGTCATGAAACATGATCCGACCACTAGACTTGATAAGCCATCGTCCACTTAGCATGTACTGATATAACCGGCCTTCCATTGCCATCATGTGGGTGTACGCCCTACATAAGGCATATGGCGCCTATCCTACTAACCAACCAGAGGTTGATTGTAAGATATCCTACTTAGCCTTTGCGACTAGAACCATCCAACCATAGTCGGATCGTCCATAGTCCCGTCTAACCGTCTGGTTAAGAGCTAGGTGCGATCGGCCAGTTATAAGTCCGGCCCAAAGTCTCACGGACCTTCTTACCTGATCCGACCCAAAGCCTGGATCCATACCACAGAGTAAGGCCGAAGACCAAACCTGATTGCCTTGCAACCGATCAGACCTTGCTACGCAACACTCCGGTTAAACTAACCGTCCATCCGTTCGACTATGCAGCCACGGACTGTCCACTTGGTTCGGCCTAAGCCTTGAACCAATGGCACCGTTTGGAACTCACACCCTTTGGGAATTAGTACCCTTTGGACACTCGTGCCTCTTGGCAACTCATGACCCTTGGCATCTCGCACCCATTCAGATGCTCCAACCGTTCGACCTACCAATCCGTATGGACTGTCTGGTCCGTGCGTGTGTCCGGCCTATGGCCTAAGGATCACGCCTTAACCTACCCAAGTCATGAACCATTGTGACTGCTCAGGGAAGGGTTGCAACCGTTCAGAACAGAACAGAACCGCCCCTATCCAATCGGATCACCTGAGGCCGGTTTAGACCATGCGCGCGCCTAACTCGTCGGTTATGGACCGCGACCGCATTACTCTACCAGAACAACGGTTATAACCAATCCCAACACATCAACAAGGCCACGCCAATGTACAGAAGGAGTAGAAGAAGAATTGGATGAAAAGAATGAGAAGAATAGGACACAATCCAAACGCCCATGGGTAGACCGGTTCGGACTGTCTGATTATCTTAGCCGATGAGGCGGTGGTTACCCACTGACCCTATCTGACTGAACCACGGCTTTGGAGTCCTTCTCCAGACCTTTCTCTATGCCTTGGGTATTCATAACCACACGGCCTCCTCTCTCCTAAACCGTTCTCCTTGCCGGAGATACAAAACCACCACGACCGGCCCTTTTCTGGCCGATCTCTTGGCCGGGACTCTCTCTCTCTCTCTCTACGTTTGTCTCTGAGTATTTTACTACGGAATTGGATAATGAAACCAACAGGAGAGGCCCCATATTTATAGAAAACGAGGGGGTAAGTCTTGCCCCACGAACAGGCACGACTTGCTAGCGAAGCGGCACCATCGGCCAAGGGTTGTGCCCTCTCGGCCACTTGCATCCCATCGCCCTTTCTGATTGGGTTTGTGGTCGGTATTAATCCTAACCCACGCCCCTAGCCTCTTGGACTTAGCCCACGGCCTTGCCCAAAGACCCAACAGCCCATGGCCTCATGGCCGGACCTCACAGCCCACCACTGACCCGGACCCGGACCATCGGCCTAAAACCCGAACAGTCCGTCTAGCTGAGGTGAGCTGACTCTCAGCTGCATCAGCTGAGTGAGCTAGTAGTCCAGCTAGTGGAGCTGACTTAGTAGGGACTGAGCTGGAGTGAACTAAACCTAGCTTCGTTGAGCTGGCCGAGCTACTTGTCTACTTCGTCTAGTTACCGTCTTACTCGTCCTAGCTGTCTCTTAGCTTATATAAGGTTAAGTCTAAGTTTCCTTATGTTCTTAACCTTCTTTCTCGACCATGGAACGCTTGCCTTGATGTCCTAAGACTGGCTGATACGTTTCCTCGAACCATGGCCGTCCCGACAAATCCTTTCTAGGATTGGGGGCGTGACAAGTCTCCCCCACTTGTAATGGATTCGTCCTCGAATCCGGTGATGATTATACCTTGTCCCAAGACAAAATATTCCAACCGAACTTGTTCTAGTCTTGATTAGAGAATAGAACAAGCTTGATTCAAAAACACCAAATGACCACTTCGACGATCAAATTCCTTTGACCATCGTTATACAAGTCTCCCCCACTTGATAAGGATTTAACCACAAAAATCCTATCAAGTGGTCCTTTCTGGTTTCGCTGATGGCACCCTTACTTGTCTACTTCGACCACAGTCGAGGGTCCATCAAGCACCCATTCAAGTGATACTTGAAAATCCATCCAAAGACATTCCTTGTGTCACCGGCCGAACTCTCCAGGTTGCGGTCCTAGTATCCAACAAGTCTATGTCTTTCCTTTGAATAGCATCGTCTTCAGATTTTATTCTTTCTCTGATCATAGTCCAAGACTATATCATAATCAGTCCCTAGGAACATGCTGCATACTCGAGCCTTAGTAGATTTGGCCAATCCTCACACCACTCGATGTACCAGTCAAGTCCTCACGAACTTGTTCCAATCTTTAGGCTGCTCGTCCTACAACGAGTCCTAACAGTTTGTTATGGTTCTTTTCTCCTTCATGGACAATAAGGTTCATGACCTCAGCCACAACGTACTGGATCATCCCCTAAACCGGCCACAACCTTTTCAGGCTTGGCCACATTGCAATCTTAGTCCCTCCAGACTAAAAACGCCTCAGACTTGACTTCTGTCCTTCATTGGACTTTGTCATAATTCGATCCTGGTCCTTCCTTGGACTCGAACAACTCCCCTAGGTACTTAGTCATTCAACCAATGATCATATCTACGGCTAGGTCATCCATACTAACCAATGATCATATCTACGGCTTTCCATTAACAATCACACCTAGGCTTAGTACCTATGGTCTACGACACATAATACTAGCCATACACTTCGTCATGGCTCTTAGCCAATACCGAAGCTATCAACACCAAGGTTGATATATAGAAGCATCACACCAATACTCTTACTCCAGAAACGTGACTATCCATACTAGTGCTCGGCCATCGAACCATCGTCATGAAACATGATCCGACCACTAGACTTGATAAGCCTTCGTCCACTTAGCATGTACTGATATAACCGACCTTCCATTGCCATCATGTGGGTCTACGCCCTACATAAGGCATATGGCGCCTATCCTACTCACCAACCCGAGGTTGATTGTAAGATATCCTACTTATCCTTTGCGACTAGAACCATCCAACCATAGTCGGATAGTCCATAGTCCCGTCTAACCGTCTGGTTAAGAGATAGGTGCGATCGGCCAGTTATAAGTCCGGCCCAAAGTCTCACGGACCTTCTTACCTGATCCGACCCAAAGCCTGGATCCATACCACAGAGTAAGGCCCAAGACCCAACCGGATTGCCTTGCAACCGATCAGACCTTGCTACGCAACACTCCGGTTAAACTAACCGTCCGTCCGTTCGACTATGCAGCCGCGGACTGTCCACTTGGTTCGGCCTAAGCCTTGAACCAATGGCACCGTTTGGAACTCACACCCTTTGGGAACTAGTACCCTTTGGACACTCGTGCCTCTTGGCAACTCATGACCCTTGGCATCTCGCACCCATTCAGATGCTCCAACCGTTCGACCTAACCGTCCGTATGGACTGTCTGGTCCGTGCGTGTGTCCGGCCTATGGCCAAAGGATCACGCCTTAACCTACCCAAGTCATGAACAATTGTGACTGCTCAGGGAAGGGTTGCAACCGTTCAGAACAGAACAGAACCGCCCCTATCCAATCGGATCACCTGAGGCCGGTTTAGACCATGCGCGCGCCTAACTTGTCGGTTATGGACCGTGACCGCATTACTCTACCAGAACCACGGTTATAACCAATCCCAACATATCAACAAGGTGAAGCCAATGTACAGAAGGAGTTGAAGAATAACTGGATGAAAAGAATGAGAAGAATAGGACACAATTCAAACGCCCATGGCTAGACAGGTTCGGACTGTCCGATTGTCTTAGCCGATGTGTTGGTGGGTACCCACTGACCCTATCTGACTGAACCACGGCTTTGGAGTCCTTCTCCAGACCTTTCTCTATGCCATGGGTATTCATAACCACAAGGCCTCCTCTCTCTTAAACCGTTCTCCTTGCCGGAGAAACAAAACCACCACGACCGGCCCTTTTCCGGCCGATCTCTTGGCCGAGACTCTCTCTCTCTCTCTCTACGTTTTTCTCTGAGTATTTTACTCTGGAATTGGATAATGAAACCAACAGGAGAGGCCCCATATTAATAGAAAACGAGGGGGTAAGTCTTGCCCCACGAACAGGCACGACTTGCTATCGAACGGGCACCATCGGCCAAGGGTTGTGCCCTCTCGGCCACTTGCATCCCATCGTCCTTTCTGATTGGGTTTGGGGTCGATCATAAGCCCAACCCACGCCCCAAGCCTCCTGGACTTAGCCCACAGCCTCTTCCAAAGACCCAACAGCCCGTGGCCTCATGGCCGGACCTCACAGCCCGCCACTGACCCGGCCCCGGACCATCGGCCTAAAACCCGAACAGTCCGTCTAGCTGAGGTGAGCTGACTCTCAGCTGCCTCAGCTGAGTGAGCTACTAGTCCAGCTAATGGAGCTGATTTAGTAGGGACTGAGCTGGACTGAACTAAACCTAGCTTCGTTGAACTGGCCGAGCTACCGTCCAGTTACCGTCTTACTCGTCCTAGCTGTCTCTTAGCTTATATAAGGTTAAGTCTAAGTTTCCTTATGTTCTTAACCTTCTTTCTCGACCATGGAACACTTGCCTTGATGTCCTAAGACTGGCTGGTACGTTTCCTCGAACCATGGTCGTCCCGACAAATCCTTTCCAGGATTGGGGGCGTGACAGTTTGGGTGATTTTAGCCCAGCTGCTGTTCAGTACACACAGGACGTCCGTGGGTGTCCGCCAGCACACACAGGACGTCTGGGGCTGTCCGTGGATGTCTGTCAGCAGACACAAGACGTCCATGACTGTCCGTGTGTGTCCGTCCGCACACATAGGACGTCCGTGGGTGTCTGTCAGCACACACAGGACGTCCGTGTGTGTCCGTCAGCACACACATGACGTCCGTGGCTGTCCATGTGTGTCCGTGTGTGTCCGTCAGCACACACAGGACGTCTGTGGCTGTTCATCAGTATACATATCAACACGTTGGTCCTTGGACTTAGCACGCTGGCCCTTCTCGTGGACTGTTTGGGTGATTTTGGCCCACGTGGGCTCTCTGTTCAGTACACTGAGGACGTTCGTGGGTGTCTACCAGCACACACAGGACGTCCGTGGCTGTCCATGGCTGTCCGTAAGCACACACAGGACGTCCGTGGCTGTCCGTGTGTGTCCGTGTCTGTCCGTCAGAAGACACAAGACGTCTGTGGCTGTCCATCAGTACACATATCAGCACGTTGTTCCTTGGACTCAGCACACACATGACATCATGGGCTGTCTGTTCAGTACACACAGGACGTCCGTGGGTGTCCGCCAGCACACACAGGACATCCGTGGCTGTCCATGTGTGTTTCCGTCAGCACACACAGGACGTCCGTGGCTGTCCGTGTGTGTGTCTGTGGGTGTCTGCCAGCATACACAGGACGTTCGTGGCTGTCCGTGGCTGTCTGTCAGCACACACAGGACGTCCATGTGTGTCGGTCAGCACACACAGGACGTCCATGTGTGTCGGTCAGCACACACAGGACATCCGTGTGTGTGCGTGTGTGGCCGTCAGCACACACAGGATGTCTGTGGCTGTCCATCAGTACACATATGAGCACGCTGGCCCTTCCCGTGGACTGTTCGGGTGATTTTGGCCCACGTGGGCTGTCTGTTCAGTACACAAAGGACGTCCGTGGGTGTCTGTCAGCACACAGGACGTCCGTGGGTGTCCGTCAGCACACACAGGACGTCCGTGTGTGTCTGTGTGTGTCCGTCAGCACACACAGGACGTCTGTGGCTGTCCATCAGTACACATATCAGCACGTTGGTCCTTGGACTCAGCACGCTGGCCCTTCCCGTGGACTGTTTGGGTGATTTTGGCCCACGTGGGCTGTCTGTTCAGTACACAAAGGAGATCAGTGGGTGTCCGCCAGCACACACAAGACATCTGTGGCTGTCCGTCAGCACACACAGGACGTCCGTGACTGTCCGTGACTGTCTGTGTGTGTCCGTGTGTGTCCGTCAGCACACACAGGATGTCCTTGGGTGTCCGTCAGCACACACAGGACGTCTGTGTGTGTCCGTCAGCACAAACAGGACATCTGTGGCTGTCCATGTGTGTCCGTGTGTGTCCGTCACACACACAGGACGTCTGTGGCTGTCCATCAGTACACATATCAGCATTTTTGTCCTTGGACTCAGCACCCTGGCCCTTCCCGTGGACTGTTTTGGTGATTTTGGCCCACGTGGGCTGTCTGTTCAGTACACAAAGGACGTCTGTGGGTATCCACCAGCACACACAGGATGTCCGTGGGTGTCTGTGGCTATCCGACAGCACACAGAGGACGTCTGTGGCTGTCCATCAGTACACATATCAGCCCGCTGGTCCTTGGACTCAGCACGCTGGCCCTTCCCGTGGACTGTTTGGGTGATTTTGGCCCAAGTGGGCTGTCTGTTCAGTACACACAGGGCGTCTGTGGGTGTCCATCAGCACACACAGGACGTCCGTGGGTGTCCGTCAGTACACACAGGGCATCCGTGGCTGTCCATGTGTGTCCGTGTGTGTCCATGTGTGTCCGTCAGCACACACATGACGTATGTGGGTGTCCATCAGTACACATATCAGCACGTTGGTCATTGGACTCAGCACGCTGACCCTTTGAAGAACACTAAGGAACGAACACTCAACCGGATCTGATGATATGAACTCGATCTGAAGAGATAGAGAACTGATGGATTGTTTAGTGACACAAAGGGATGCGGAAGACCCAATGATACTACTAGAACTCTCAATGGCCGCTTGATTTGACAAACAAGTCCGGCTCAAAGAATGGGGATTCACTTGGAGATAGCCTCACCAAGGGAACAAGAATGTTCTAATCAAAGAACAAAGAAAGAAATCTCAAAATGAATAAGGAAAATCGATTATCTTATTTCAAGGATGTGTTCTCATACTTATATAACTTGTAGTCAAAGATAATAAATAAAAATGTATGAAAAAGAGACATAGAAAATAGATAGAAGACCAGATCTAGTCAAAGCACAGAAAATAATGTTGACTGGTCGATTTGAACTCTTCGGCTACTCTTGTCCAGGTTCGGTGTAACTGATAGCACGTCCCGCGGTAAGGAGCAGTACACGGCCGGTACAGTCTTCATGTCAGGACGGGTGATTTTCATGGACTGTTCTGGACCAAAAGGTGGCTATGTCTTCGGACAACCTTAAGAGTCTTGCCTTAGAGAGATTTGGCTGATCAAAGTTCATGAACTGATCGAAGTGTCGGATCAGTTCATCAGAACGATCCCCGGTTCGGCCGAGATGGCTTAAGAGAGAGAGACCATGGTCGGATTTGGATTCCACTTGATCAACTTCACTTCTGACTTGACCGATGGACTTAGCATGACGAACAGGACGGGAAAGGCGAACTTCAGTACGATTGATTTGGCCATCTGGTCGCGGGTTATGTTGAAGCTCCAATTCGGACGAGTGCGGGTCGAGACGATACACGGCCCGAGCAGTCTGTTCGGCCCGATCGATGGACTGAACCTCAGTTGCGTTGTTTCGGACGTTCTGATCCTCGTTCTGATCTGATTCCATGGACTGATCCTCGGACTGGGGCACATCATTCCCTCCTTCTTCAAAAGGATTTGACCACAAATCCGGATCATCTACAAGAAAAGAGGAAAGATCAGAAACGTTAAAGCTCGAAGAAATGTCATACTTACCTTGAAGATCAAGCTGATAAACATTGTCATTGATCTTCTTAAGGATCTGGAATGGACCATCGACCCGAGGCATAAGTTTAGACTTTCTTTCTTCCGGAAATCGATCCTTTCTCAAGTGAACCCAAACAAGATCACCTTCTTTGAAAATAACCTCCTTTCTTTTCTGATTGGCATATCTTTTATAGATCTCGGTCTTGGCCTCAATGTTTGCACGAACCTGTTCATGTAGCTTTTTGATAGTGGCCGCCTTCCTCTTGCCATCTGTACTAACTCTTTCACTCAAAGGCAAAGGTAAAAGATCAAGTGGGCACAAAGGATTAAACCCATAAACAACGTCAAAAGGAGAAAACTTTGTAGCAGAATGCATTGCATGATTGTAAGCAAACTCAACATGTGGTAAGCATTCTTCCCAAAGCCTAAGATTCTTTTTAACCAAAGATCTAAGCAGAGCAGACAAGGTTTGATTAACAACTTCAGTTTGACCATCAGTTTGCGGATGACAAGTTGTGAAAAACATCAATCATGTTCCTAGTTTAGACCATAAGGTTTTCCAAAAATAACTAAGGAACTTAGCATCGCGATCAGATACAATGGTGTTAGGCATTCCATGCAATCTAACAATCTCTCTAAAGAACAAATCAGCAACTTGTGTGGCATCATCAGTTTTATGACAAGGAATGAAATGAGCCATTTTCGAAAATCTGTCTACAACAACAAAGATTGAATCTCGTCCAGACTTAGACCTTGGCAATCCTAACACGAAATCCATAGAAATGTCTACACAAGGATGAGAAGGAATAGGAAGTGCAGAATACAAACCGTGGTTTGAAGATTTGGACTTAGACTTCTTGCACACCACACATCGGCTACATATCCGGTTCACATTTTTCATAAAGCTTGGCCAATAGAAGTGATCATGAACCGCCTTGTAAGTTTTCTTAACACCAAAGTGTCCCATAAGACCTCCTCCATGAGCTTCCTTGAGAAACAACTCCCTCAAAGAACATTGGGGCACACACAAGCGGTTATCAAAGAATAGGAATCCAGAGTTTTGAAAATACTTTCCATAAGCGACCTTGGAACATTTTCGGAAAAAACTCTTTGAAATCTTGATCAGATGCGTATAAATCTTTGATAAACTCAAAACTAAGCAATTTTTTTTCAAGGGCTGAGAGAAGAGTATACCTTCGAGACAATGCATCGGCCACAACATTCTCCTTACCTTGTTTGTACTTGATCAGATAAGGGAATGTCCCAATGAACTCCATCTAACGAGCATGCCTCTTGTTGAGCTTCTGCTGACCCTTAAGGTGTCTTAGAGACTGATGATCAGTGTGGATGATGAACTCCTTATGCCAAAGATAGTGCTGCCACATTTGAAGGGCCCTCACCAAGGCATAGAGTTTTTGGTCGTATGTGGGGTAGTTGAGCATAGCTCCTCCAAGCTTCTCACTGAAATAAGCCACTGATTTTCCATCCTGCATCAACACAGCACCAATACCAACACCAGAAGCATCACATTCGATTTCAAAAGCTTTAGAAAAATCTGGAAGTACAAGTAAAGGGGCGTGAGTCAACTTCCCTTTAAGGATTTCGAATGCTTCTTCCTGAGCTGGTCCCCATTTGAACCCCACGTTCTTCTTGATTACTTCAGTAAGAGGAGCGGCCAAGGTACTGAAGTTTTGAACAAATCGCCTATAGAAGCCGGCAAGGCCATGGAAGCTTCTTACTTCACCAATGATGGTCGGAATCGGCCAGTCCCGGATTGCTTGGACCTTCTGCTCGTCCACTCTCAAGCCATCTGCACCTACAACAAAACCTAGAAAGACCACATGACCTGTGCCAAAATAACACTTTCCAAGGTTAGCAAACAAACGTTCCTTTCTAAGGACTTCAAGAACAGATTTCAAGTGCTGTTGGTGCTCATCAAGGCTTTTGCTGTAAATAAGAATGTCATCAAAGTAAACCACAACAAAATGACCAATAAAACACCTCAAGACATGATTCATTAGGCGCATGGAAGTACTAGGTGCATTAGTGAGACCAAAGGGCATGACAAGCCACTCATACAAACCTAGTTTTGTTTTAAAGGCCGTTTTCCATTCATCACCTTCTTTCATCCTAATCTGATGATAGCCATTTCTCAAATCTATCTTAGAAAACTACTTAGAACCATGGAGTTCATCAAGCATATCATCAAGACGAGGGATAGGATGTCGAGACTTTACTGTGATGTTGTTTATGGCCCGGCAGTCCACACATCCTCCAGGAGCCATCCTTCTTTGGTACAAGTAGAACAGGCACGGCACAGGGACTGAGACTCTCTCTGATGTATCCCTTCTCAAGCAAGTTTTTTATCTGTTTCTGCAGTTCCTTGGTCTCGACCGGAATGGTGCGGTACGCTGGCGGTTCGGTAGAGAGGCGCCCGGGACGAGATCGATCTGATGCTCAATGCCTCTCACCGGTGGCAATCCTTTGGGATTTTCTTCTGGAAACACATCAGAATAATCCTGCAAGATACCTAAAAACTCACTCAGAATCTCCGGTGCAAGGTCAGAAGAAGATGAGGCCAAGAGAGACTCTTTATAAATAAGTAAGAGAAATGGCTTTTGAGAGCAAAGAGACTTCCTTACCTGACTTTCTTTGACAAAGAAGTTGGAGTTTCTGGTACTGGTCTCAGGTTTATCAGCTTTAGAGTCTTGGTCTTGGTTCTTCTTAAGTTGGACCTGGTCTTGATGGACTTCCGAAGGCGACAAAGGCACCAAGGTGATCTTCTTTCCTTTATGATCAAATGAGTGCCGGTTTGTGAAACCATCATGCACTGCCTTCTTGTTAAATAGCCAAGGCCGGCCCAAGAGAACATGGCAAGCATCCATGGGAAGCACATTGCAAACAACCTCATCCTCATATCGGCCAATGGAGAGTGGAACCGTGACTTGCTCCTTCACATACTGTTCTCGGACTCATTGAGCCACTCCAACCTGAAAGGACGAGAAAGAGGCCGAGTAACAAGCCCAAGTTTCTTTACAAGGGTGTCACTAGCCACATTAGTGCAACTACCTCCATCAATAATTAAAGAACAAACTTTATCAGATATGAGACATCTAGAGTGAAAGAGATTCTCCCTTTGTTCTTTGTCATTGGATTTTGGTTGGACACTCAAGGCACGCCTAGTAACCAGTAGTGAACCATGGCTTGGCTCATCAAAAACATCCTCATCATAGATCGGATCAGAACTCTCCACGAAGGTCGAGCAAAACTCATTGATCCCTCCATCGACCTCCTCATCAAAGATGGGATCAATGGTGTCGTCCAAGACCTTCCTAGTAACAAGAAGGGGACCATGAACCGGGAAGTCAAGTTCTTCTTCCTCATGATCATCATCATACACTGGTCCGATATCCTTCTTGTCTTCTTCAGATTCGACTTCTCCATTCTCCAAGAGCACCATCACCTTTTGGTTTGGACATCGGTTGGCATAGTGGCCAAGGCCATGACACCTAAAGCATTGGATGTCTCTGGTTCGTTTGGTAGCTTCTTCTTTCTTTTCTCTATTAACACGAGCAGGGACATTTGTCTGAAAAGCTGTATTTGTTGTGGAAGAAGACTTACCCTTGTCTTGATAGTTTGGCTTGGAAGCAAAGGTTGGTTTAGAAGCAAAGGTCGGTTTAGTGAGACCCTTTCTCTTGACTTGTTGCTCGATCAGCACGGCCTTGTGTAACATCTGCTCCATGCTGTCATAGTCTTCCAGCTCCATGCGGTCTTGTATGTCCCAGTTGAGCCCGGTAAGAAATCTGGCCATGGTGGCGTCTAAGGGCTCTTCTACATCAGCTTTGATCATCAAGGTCTCAATCTCCTGGTGATAGTCCTCAACTGACTTAGAAACTTGAAGCAAACGCCTGAGTATATGGTGTAGATCTCTGTGGTAATGGTCGGGAAAAAAGCGTCTCCGCATCAGCAGGGAAAGCTCATCCCATGTATCAACTGGCGCCTCACCTGCTCTCCTCCTGCTAGTCACAACTCGATCATACCAGTTAATAGCATAGCCAGTAAACTCAGCAGCAGCAAGTCTAACCTTTTTAATATCAGAAAATTTTGATAATTAAACACAAGTTCAATTTTTCTTTCCCATTCAAGAAAAGCATCCGGATCATTTTTGCCATCAAAACTTGGAATTTTCAAATTCAAACCACCCAAGCCATCATTGGTTCTTTCATTTCTACCAAAAGGATTGACATCACCTCGGTTTTGATGCCTAGGAACTCTCCTTGGACAGTTGATGGATCAATCATCATCATAAGACTCTTCTCGGATTTCTAGGTCGGACCGGCTGTTCCTCCTTGGATGGTCGTCTGGTTCTGGTTCGTGGCTGACTTGGATGGCCCTGAAGTTCATCTAGCCTCTGATGGATTCCCTCCAAACCTGTATTCAACAAGTTAGACATAGAATCATTGAGAGCACACATTTGCAAGTTAGATAATCCGGCATGTGAATTTCCGGGTTGGTTTCTTTCATCTTCACTATCCATGGCTACCTGAAAACTTAAACAAGGTAAAGTTAGATTAAAAACCTCACACACTCAGGTGTTTATCCTTGCCCACACACGGGTTTCACTCAATTTGGTAGTCACACAAGAGAGTTTCCCTCAAAGTTCTAAGAGAACAAACTAGATAACCCAAAATGAGAATCCCAAGTGAAACACCCAAGAGACAAGATAGAAAGATAAGAGATTTAACAAGGGGAATCTGTATTAACCACCTCCAAGGCCGGGTTTCTCCTCGGCCAGCAGGCTTACTCTTCCACCACCAAACCACAATTGAAAACTTTTGATAGATTTTCTTTCTTTTTCTTTTTTTTTTGATTAGATCTTTCTTTCTTTTATTTTAATATATATGGATGGTAAAGCGGGGCCCGGATTCAAAGATAGATAGAAGAAGAATTTCTTTTTTTTTTCTGAAGAAAATGATAGATGAGAAAGATGGAATGAAAAGAGATACCGGAAGAGTGGCTCTGATACCACTTGAAGAACCCTAAGGAACGAACACTCAACCGGATCTGATGATATGAACTCGATCTGAAGAGATAGAGAACTGATGGATTGTTTAGTGACACAAAGGGATGCGGAAGACCCAATGATACTACTAGAACTCTCAATGGCCGCTTGATTTGACACACAAGTCCGGCTCAAAGAAAGGGGATTCACTTGGAGATAGCCTCACCAAGGGAACAAGAATGTTCTAATCAAAGAACAAAGAAAGAAATCTCAAAATGAATAAGGAAAATCGATTATCTTATTTCAAGGATGCGTTCTCTTACTTATACAACTTGTAGTCAAAGATAATAAATAAAATGTATGAAAAAGAGACATAGAAAATAGATAGAAGACCAGATCTAGTCAAAGCACAGAAAATAATGTTGACTGGTCGATTTGAACTCTTCGGCTAATCTTGTCCAGGTTCGGTGTAACTGATAGCACGTCCCGCGGTAAGGAGCAGTACACGGCCGGTACGGTCTTCATGTACGGACGGGTGATTTTCATGGACTGTTCCGGACCAAAAGGTGGCTAAGTCTTTGGACAACCTCAAGAGAGTCTTGCCTTAGAGAGATTTGGCTGATCAAAGTTCATGAACTGATCGAAGTGTCGGATCAGTTCATCAGAACGATCGCCGGTTCGGCCGAGACGGCATAAGAGAGAGAGACCGTGGTCAAATTTGGATTCCACTCGATCAACTTCACTTCTGACTTGACCGATGGACTTAGCATGACGAACAGGACGGGAAAGGCGAACTTCTGTACGGTTGATTTGGCCATCTGGTCGTGGGTTATCCTGAAGCTCCAATCCGAACGAGTGTGGGTCAAGACGATACACGGCTCGAGCAGTCTTTTCGGCCTGATCGATGGACTGAACCTCAGTTGCGTTGTTCCGGACGTTCTGATCTGATTACATGGACTGATCCTCGGACTGGGGCACATCACCCTTCCCGTGGACTGTTCGGTGATTTTGGCCCACGTGGGCTGTCTGGTCAGTACATGCAGGACGTCTGTGGGTGTCCGCCAGCACACACAGGACGTCCATGGCTGTCCGTGTGTGTCCGTCTGTGTCCGTCAGCACACACATGAAGTCCGTTGTAAGACCCGATCCCGGCCGACTAGGCCGCGGTCGATGCCTCACGTCGCTCAGTCCATACCCGGACCAAACCTCTAAAAATTTTGCCCTTTATTTAAAATATCGCCCATTGGCGAGGGCTAACTCAGATCCTAGCTCAAGACTACCTTAGTCATTCCCTAGCTAGATCCTTTCAACTTATGCACAGCGGAATAGTATCTACTTAACCATTGGTCTATAACCAATATAATACTTGTCTGGTCGAATCACCTCGGCTAATGGTTAGTATACTCAACTACCAGCTAGCTCCAAGGTCAATCCCGAACCCAAATCAAGGCATACAAATCTGAGGTTCCATTCCCCTAACCATTCTATCTAGATCTATGCAACATTGCTAGATCATACCTTTGCCACACCCAAGGAGCTTGTTAGCTCATCGGCCCAGCTACTCTAGCTGAATGAACTCATAAACCAGCTGATTGAGCTGTCACACTCGAACTGAGCTAGGACCGAGCTATGGCCAGCTGCCATATACTGCGTCCAGCTCCTTTACACACAAAAAAACAACTCCCTTAGGTACTTAGTCATTCAGCCAACCATCCCCACATACATAAGTAACCCTTGAGAAGACTTCAAACAGCTAAGGACATGCATCTGGCCCTTACCGGCTCATGCACTGTCCCACATCCTTTTGCCTTATCAACTTATGATACCAAGTCCAGCTCATGGACTAACAATACCCATCAGATCCTGAGTCAATCAACCAACCACCCCACATGACTCAGAACTGATGAGTCTTCATAATTCCTAATCAGTCATGGAACTATGTCCCACTGAACCTGATTAGTGTTGCTCTTACCACCGGTGCATCCTTCGACCAATCAGTCAGACACCTTGATCCATCATCCAAGGATCAGGTCGTCCATCCTTGCCCATGATCAGATCACACACGTCCTGCCTTACCAACACCAAGGTTGATAACCAGCAATTCCTTATGATCAATATCATAAGTGACAATATGTTCCAGCACACAAACATATGATCAGATATCCTAACACAAGGATCTGACCCCAATATGCCCTCAGGTGCAATTTTGACCCCAAGCAAACCTGCTCCAAAAATCAATTAAAATTCATGACAGTTCATGATAAATCATAACTAAGAGAATGGTCCAATCAGATTTCCCAGAACCGGCATCCATCCCATAGATCTCGGCCAAGATCAGCCGAACCGGCCCAAGGGACCATCTCTAAATCAATCAGATAAAAATCCCCAAATACCATGATAATTCATGATAATTCACCACTAAGAGGATTCCAAAGTCAGATCGCCATAAATCCATCAGGAAGTAGGAGATCCAGACTTAGCTGCCAAACCAAGGCCATGGAGGGTTCTTCTGAACCGGCCAAGCCATGGTTTCAGTGCTACTATGTCTAATCATCAATCTCAATCATAAGAAGAAGGAATAATATGATTAATAATCATAAAACAGAGTAAGGTGTAACTGCAGGACCAGATCTACCCATAGTGTACCAGACTATGTCAAATGGTCTGCAGTCCCCACCTGTTACCTCATCAGGGCGTCCATGCTCCTCCTAGCAAGCCTTCATCAAACCCTTATCACATACTCCCAGTATTGATAAGATCTAACCATGGTTCGTGCCCATCCCTCCTTCCATGGAAACTTCCATGAAACCAGTTTCTATACTGCATCCATCTTCAAGGCAGTTCATGCCTTTGAGAGTGGAGTCAAGCCTTCCCCCTTCTCTCCCAACCAATTGCGTGTGTTCCCAAGACACAGAGGAAGCCTTAGACATGATCATCCATGATCAATCACCATCCAAAGGTCGTGCATCACTTCCCTCTTTGTTTCCCATGAAACTGATTTCCACACCAATCTCCCTTAAGGCTGCATTGGCCCTTGGGAATGGATTCCGGCCAACTCCCTCCTTTCCTCACCATTTGCGTGTGTTCACAGGCTCCAGATAAGGCTTGTGGTGTTGTTAACAATGATCAAAACCGTTCAGAGGTCGTTCTCAACTTCCCCCTTGATCTGCCCCAAAACTGTCTCTTTATGGCCTTCACACCACCATGGGTCTTGGATTGGGAATCCAACCAACTCTCTGTATTTTTTCTCTGGATTCTTTGTGTTTCAGGGTGTAGAAGGAAGCCTGGCGTGCCTGCAAAGGCACGGACTTGCCTTCCTTATATAGGAGAAGGGGTGGTTACTTCTTAACCATTGCATCCCTTCGGTATCATTTCTGGCCATTGATTTAATTAATGGTACAGATTGCACCCTTTCGCCTATGGCAGTTACCACACGCCCTGGAACTGCCAAACCACTCCTGGAAAAGCTCAAACAAGGCCCAGACTGATTGCCCACGCCCGAAGAGCCCTCCAGCCCATTGGTACACATGGGTCATCCACATGGCCTGGTCACTGTCCCGACCCGAACCAACTGCCCAAGACTCGAACACTCAGTCCAGCTGAGTTGAGCTGATCCCCAGCTGATACAGCTGAGTGAGCTAGACCATCCACTCAGGGAGCTGACCTACACTTCAGTGAGCTACACCGAGCTGCACTACACTTCACCTAGCTGGTCGAGCTTGCTTACTGCATCGCCCGCTGTTATACACTGTGTCCAGCTTGCTTCCCTTTATCTTCTTCAATCCTTCTAAGTCCCTGGTCAATTTCCAGACCTAGACTTAGTTTCCCATGATCCATTCTGATCACTCACTTCATCGAGCTTCACCTGGATCTTGTCCAGCTACCAGCTCGCTTGTCCAGCTCCTTTGAGCTTGTCTCCTTCTTGGATTAGCTATGGCTTAGCTCCCTGATGCCCTTAACCTTACCTTCAGGCCTGATTATACTTGTCTTTAGGTCATATGACCTGAATGGTGCGTTTCCTCGCACCGCAGTCCGTCCGGACGATCCTATCCAGGATCGGGACATGACAAGTCTCCCCACTTACGAAGGATTCGTCCTCGAATCCAGTGGTGTTAACCTCTTGTCTCATGACAAAGGTTCCATCCGAACTCCTTTGTACCCGGAACATGGAGCATGCTCGATTGGTTCTTTCTAATCAATTCGTTGCATCTCCCACCTTGTTCCTTCTCACTGACCACCTCTTGGTCATCATATACACAACAAGTCTCCCCCACTTGATAGATATTTACCCAAAATCTTATCAAGTGGTCCATCAAGCACCATACAAAGACATGACTTGTGTCACTGACCCAACTCTCCAGGTTGCGTTCGTAGTAGACACCAAGTCCATGTAGAACGCTCTAGTTCCATGACCAGATCAAATTCAGTACCAAGGAACATACTGAGTACTCAAGTCTTAGTATATTCAACCAATCTCCAAGCCACTCGATGCACCAGCCAAGTCCTAGCAACATGTTTCCAATCTTTTAGGCTGGTCACTCTACCATGAGTCCTAACAGATTGTTCTGTTCCCTTAAGCCTTCCTGGACAATAAGGTTTATGATTCCAGCAATTCATCAATCATGGGTAAGGGTACTTGTTCTCCCAGTCACCCTGTTCAAACCCCTATCATCAATGCAACACCCTAAGAACCATCCTTTTCTTAACAAATAGGACTGGTGCTGTCATGTCCCCGATCCTAGATAGGATCGCCCGGATGGGCCATGGTGCAGGGAGACGCACCAGTCAGGTCATTAGACCTTGAGAACAAGCGTATCATGGTCCTGAATGAAGGTTAAGGGCATCAGTCAGCTGAGACTTAACCAGGATACGATGGAAACAAGGGTAAAGGAGTTGAGTGAGTGTTTTAGGCAAGCTGGACGAGTGTTGGTTTGAGTTCAATCAGCTCGGTTCAGCTGTTATTCCAGTTCACCATGATCTGTTCAGCTCACAGGAGCTGGGTGGACTAGCTCACTCAGCTGGAACAGCTGGAGGTCAGCTCAATCCGTGAACGTGCGTTCT
>NW_026015098.1:0-27138 GCF_020379485.1 Brassica napus
TACAAGTGTTCATCCTGGTTTGATTGGAACGACGAAGAAGCTGTGCTATTCCCCAAACTGGGAAACTGGAATCACCTGATTTAAAGTGGGATAACTTCTTCATGCCAAATCCTATGAGATTTATTCAACTTCCTGGTGATTCTCCTCCATTTTAGTATCCAAATCAAGATTTTTCACAAGTGATTCATCCTGGTTTGATTGGAACGACGAAGAAGCAGTGCATCCCAAACGGGAAACTGGAATCACCTGATTTGAAAGTGGGATAACTCTTCATGCCAAACTCCTATGAGATTTATTCCAATTCCTGGTGATTCTCCACCACTTTTATGTATCCAAATCAAGCTTTTTCACAAAATGATTCATCCTGGTTTGATTGGAACCGAAAAAAAAGAAAGAAGCTGTGCTATTTCCCAAACGGGGAAACTGGAATCACCTGATTTGAAAGTGGGATAACTTCTTCATATGCCAACTCCTATGAGATTTATTCAACTTCCTGGTGATTCTCCACCACTTTATGTTTTCCAAATCAAGCTTCTTTACAAAGTGATTTCATCCTGGTTTTGATTAGAACGACGAAGAAGCTGTGCTATTCCCAAACTGGGAAACTGGAATCACCTGATTTGGAAAGTGGGATAACTTCTTCATGCCAACTCCTATAGATTATTTCAACTTCCTCCTGGTGATTCTCCAACATTATGTATCCAAATCAAGCTTCTTCACAAAGTGATTCATCCTGGTTTGATGGAACGACGAAGAAGCTGTGCTATTCCCAAACTGGGAAACTGGAATCACCTGATTTGAAAGTGGGATAACTTCTTCATGCCAACCTTTCTTGAGATTTATCAAATTCCTTCCTGGTGATTCTCCTCCATTTTATGTATCCAATCAAGATTTTCATTCCAAGTGATTCCTCCTGGTTTGATTGGAACGACGAAGAAGCAGTGCTATTCCCAAACGGGGAAACTGGAATCACCTATTTGAAAGTGGGATATTTCTTCATGCCAACTCCTATGAGATTTATTCAACTTCCTGGTGATTCTCCTCCATTTTATGTATCCAAATCAAGATTTTTCACAAAGTGATTCATCCTGGTTTGATTGGAACGACGAAGAAGCAGTGCTATTCCCAAACGGGGAAACTGGAATCAATCCTGATTTGGAAAGTGGGATAACTTCTTCTTGCCAACTTCTATGAGATTTATATATCAACTTCCTGGTGATTCTCCACAACATTATGTATCCAAATCAAGCTTCTTACAAAGTTGATTCATCCTGGTTTGATTGGAAACGACAAAGAAGCTGTGCTATTTCCCAAACTGGAAACTGGAATCACCTGATTTGAAAGTGGTATAACTTCTTCATGCCAACTCCTATGAGATTTATTCAACTTCCTGGTGATTCTCCACCACTTTTATGTATCCAAATCAAGCTTTTCACAAAGTGATTCATCCTGGTTTGATTGGAACGACGAAGAAGCTGTGCTATTTCCCAAACGGGGAAACTGGAATCACCACCATGATTTGAGAGGGTACTTCTTCTTGCCAACTCCTATGAGATTTATTCAACTTCCTGGTGATTCTCCACCACTTTATGTATCCAAATCAAGCTTCTTACAAAGTGATTCATCCTGGTTTTATTGGAACGACGAAGAAGCTGTGCTATTCCCAAACTGGGAAACTGGAATCACCTGATTTGAAAGTGGGATAACTTCTTCATGCCAACTCCTATGAGATTTATTCAAATTCCTGGTGATTCTCCACCATTTTATGTATCCAAATCAAGCTTTTTCACAAAGTGATTCATCCTGGTTTGATTGGAACGACGAAGAAGCTGTGCTATTCCCAAACGGGGAAACTGGAATCACCTGATTTGAAAGTGGGATAACTTCTTCATGCCAACTCCTATGAGATTTATTCAACGTCCTAGTGATTCTCCACCACTTTATGTTTCCAAATCAAGCTTCTTACAAAGTGATTCATCCTGGTTTGATTAGAACGACGAAGAAGCTATCTATTCCCAAACTGGGAAACTAGAATCCACGCTGATTTAAAAGTGGATAACTTCTTCAATGCCAACTCCTATGAGATTTATTCAACTTCCTGGTGATTCTCCACCACTTTATGTATCCAAATCAATCTTTTCACAAAGTGATTCATCCTGGTTGATTGGAAACGACGAAGAAGCTGTGCTATTCCCAAACGGGAAACTGGAATCACCTGATTTGAAAGAGGGATAACTTCTCTTGCCAACTCCTATGAGATTTATTCACTTCCCTGGTGATTCTCCACCACTTTATGTATCCAAATCAAGCTTCTTACAAAGTGATTCATCCTGGTTTGTTTGGAACGACGAAGAAGCTGTGCTATTCCCAAACGGGGAAACTGAATCACCTGATTTGAAAGTGGGATAACTTCTTCATGCCAACTCCTATGAGATTTATTATTCAACTTCCTGGTGATTCTCCACAACATTATGTATCCAAAACAAGCTTCTTACAAGTGATTCATCCTGGTTTGATTGGAACGACGAAGAAGCTGTGCTATTCCCAAACTGGAAACTGGAATCACCTGATTTTGAAAGTGGGATAAACTTCTTCATGCCAACTCCTATGAGATTTATTCAAATTCCTGTGATTCTCCACCATTTTATGTAATCCAAATCAAGCTTTTTCACAAAGTGATTCATCCTGGTTGATTGGAAACGACGAGAAGCTGTGGCTATTCCCAAACGGGGAAACTGGAATCACCTGATTTGAAAGAGGGATAACTTCTTCTTGCCAACTCCTATGAGATTTTATTCAACTTCCTGGTGATTCTCCACCACTTTATGTATCCAAATCAAGCTTCTTAAAAGTGAATTCATCCTGGTTTGTTTGGAACGACGAAGAAGCTGTGGCTATTCCCAACTGGGAAACTGGAATCACTGATTTGAAAGTGGGATAACTTCTTCATGCCAACTCCTATGAGATTTATTCAACTTCCTGGTGATTATCCACCACTTTATGTATCCAAATCAAGCTTTTCACAAAGTGATTCATCCCGGTTTGATTGGAACGACAAAGAAGTTGGTTATTCCCCAAACTGGGAAACTGGAATCACCTGATTTGAAAGTGGGATAAACTTCTTCATGCCAACTCCTATGAGATTTATTCAACTTTCCTGGTGATTCTCCACCACTTTATGTTTCCAAATCAAGCTTCTTCTACAAAGTGATTCATCCTGGTTTGATTAGAACGACAAGAAGCTGTGCTATTCCCAAACTGGAAACTGGAATCACCTGATTTGAAAAGTGGGATAACTTCTTCATGCCACTCCTATGAGATTTATTCAACTCCTGGTGATTCTCACCACTTTATGTATCCAAATCAAGGTTTTGACAAAGTGATTCATCCTGGTTTGATTGGAACGACGAAGAAGTTGTTGTGAGTTTTTATAGAGTACTACTCTGGTTGTGTGTGTGAATGTGTATAAGCTCCAATGGAGCAAGATGAGAGCTTTTAATGGTGATTTAAGAACAGAGATTGATGAGAGGTTTATGAGTGTATAAGAGACTTAGAAAGCGATTAAGAGACTGAGCTGAGATATTAAGACTAGAGAAATAGATTGTGTTTCTGGTTTCAAAACCCTTTCATGATGAAGGAGGAGGGGAAATCCCCCTCTCTCTCTTAGAGAGATACAATTTCGTCCATCATGCTTATTTATAAGCTTACACAGGTTTACACCATCAGAAACCTATATCTAATGGTTGATAATAACTTAAGAGGAATGGATGGTGTAGATGAGCTGGTCTTGTTGGCAATCTGAGTGTTGATGCTGATTGGTTAAGAGGAGATGGAGCCTGATTGGTTTAATTCAAAATGGGGAAGGCTGGACTGTGATTGGCCTCTCCTTAGGCTCCTCCTAATCTGTCCACAGATCATCCAGGTTCATGGTCGTGGCTCCCCTTGTCTTTACAGCCAGGCCAGCCCTGTCCCATGACCAAACTAGCCAATCACACTACTCCATGGCATCTTCTGATCTCCTTTGATGCCATCTGATCAGAACCTTATCCACAAAGACGGGACCACTTTATAACTCTCAAACTTGCCCCAACAGACATTGCACAAGCTTTCTGGGACGTCAAGTTTCCCCCTATTTTTGTACCAACTCCAAAAACTTCTCAAATGGCCGAGTTTATGCAAATCTGGTCGCCCGGTCCGTAACAGATCGTACTGTCCGTACACGTCCGTACTTGCCTCGCCCTATCTTTGCACACTCGCTCATTTGCTCCCAAATACACTTCTAAGTCTCTCCTAGACTTGGCCCTAACTTTGCACATCCATCAGGACACTTCTGGACACCTTGCCCTATCTTTGCACAAGCCCAACTCAACTCAACACCTTTAGTTTCTCCATTTCTTCTCTTCAAGTTAACACTCCCCCTCAAGCTTGACTTTAGTTGATCCTAAGTCAAGCTTGGAACTTGAAGAACTTCCTCCTCATTAAAAACCTCACACCAAGGAAAACCCTTTGGGACAAAACCTTGATGAGGGAAAAGAGTAAAGCCTCCAAGGCCTAGGGATTGGCCAGTGATTCTTTGTGCCTTACCACATGTAAGGGACACAAAGACTCTGGATCATGGCCCTCATGTGATGCAAGATAGAACCCACTCCTCTTGCTTATCATCAACACTTCTTGTACTCTTCTTAAGACAGATCTTGTCTCTCTCCCCCTTTCTCACAACCATCTTGTTGTGATCAAGTGCTCGGACTACCAGATCTTCCTTGATAGATACAAGCTGAGCTTGGCTGCTTCTTCTTTATGAGTCACCACCACCATGTTACTGAAACCTTCATGACAGGATGCTTCAAACTGTAGTACCAATCACCTCACTCTAGAGGCCCGCATTGGTGATTGCTTCTTCATCCTCATTATGCTTTCATAACTGATCTGCTCCTCCCTCTTGAATAATCACCAAAGACTCTAGGATCATAGAAGCTTTCTCAACACTCCCCCTCAAGCTTGACCATGTTGAACAAGTCAAGCTTGGAAGGATAGCTTCTTGATCCGCCCATCACACCATTTCACACCTTTTGAACTCGCCATCTTCATGGAGTGCTTGTGGAAGCTTCAGCCACCTCTTCAGCCACCTCACACTAGAAGCCGCCTGATAGAGTCTTCATCTTCTCACAGCCAAGAGTGCTCTGAACACTCTCTTGCCTAGAACACGCCACTGCCTAGACCCCGGATGGCTACTTCTTCTTAGTTGCTTGCAACGGACCTTCTGAACCGGCTGATAGCTCACTAAACTCCCCTCCTCAAGCTTGGATTGGGTATAAAAGTCCAAGCTTGCAAGTGAGCTTCAGTGAGACTTCACACCAGTGGCGCATCACCACTTCTTTCTCACCTCTCCATTGCAACACCATGGGCAAAAGTCTCCTACTTCAACTCGGATGGATGGTGAACCAAGAACACATCTTGTGTGTGATTTTAGAGATGAGAACAGGTATTGAGAGTTTAGAAAGAGATTATGGTGAGATTAGGGAAGATGGGATGATTTATGATATGTAAAAGAGAAACATGATGAACTAAGAGAGATTGTCATCAAATCGAGTTGTTTTATTAATCAAGACAGAGTTTACAATATATAAGATCAGATACAAGGGTTTCAGAGAGACTAAGCATGTGAGGTCAAGGATAAGTTGCTTTAATTCAAACTTGATCCAATGGGAGCTGTCACACGTTTAAAGGCATCTTGGACCAGGTTCCTTTTGCCTTTACAGCCTGTTCCAGCCTGTGTGGATAAGACCCAGCTCCCTTAGCCATCCAAACGGTCATCTCTTCATGGTAAAATCCCCTTTGGCCGTTAACTCCTTTTACTCGGGTAAAAGATGACTTGGGCGAGTTATGGATCGACCATGGTACGGATGGTACGGCCTGTACGGCCTTGTACGGCCTGGTCGATCCCTAACCCATCTTTCCATTCTTCACACCATCTCATCTCTTCTTCAACTCCTTAGGACATCTTCTCTCATATATTGATCAGCTCATTTCAACACTCCCCCTCAAGCTTAACTTAGTAACTTAGTTAAGCTTGGAACAGCCATGAGATCTTCCTCATTAAAACCTCACAAAGAAAACCCATTGGGACAAAACCTTGATGAGGGAAAAAGAGTAAAAGACCTCATGACAAAGGGATCAGCTCCTTGGAGAAAGATCTATGAGTCCCAATCTGGTATGAATGGACTCCATAGTCTTTTGTCTTGCAGCCTTGGTGAACACATCCGCAAGTTGATCCTCACTCCTTGTATAGCATGGCAAGATCACTCCCAGACAATCATCTGCCTCACTTTGTGGCAATCAACTTCAATGTGCTTGGTTCTCTCATGGAAGACTGAGTTAGTTGCAATGTGTATAGCTTCTTGGTTATCACAATGCATGGTCATTGGAGTTGCTTGCTCTATCTCCAAATGCTTCAAGATCCCTTTGATCCAAACCAACTCATTGGTAAGCTTCAGCATGGCTCTATACTCAGCTTCAGCACTTGAGCAGGACACCACCTTCTGCTTCTTACTCTTCCAAGTCACTAAGTTGCCTCCAATGAATGTACAATAGCCGGTGGTTGATCTTCTGTCTGCTCTATCTCCAGCCCAATCAGAGTCACAATATCCCACCACTTCAGTACTCTTGTTACATCCCATCCACTCCAAGGCTTGATGTCCCGTTCAGATACAAGAGAAGTCTCTCCACCATGCGCCAGTGATGTTCCTTTGGGACTTGCATATGCTGGCTCACTTGATTCACAGCAAAGCATATGTCTGGTCTTGTGATAGTGAGATAGATGAGCTTCCCTACCAGCTTCCTGTATACTTTGGATCATGGAAGGCCTTGCTATCTTCAATCTCCCCCTCACGTGGAATCTTGTATCCATCTTCAAGGGCATCTTTGCTGTCTTATCTCCTTGTATACCTGCATCTTTCAAAAGATCAAGCGTATACTTCCTTTGGGAAATGACAATCCTTCCTTAGATCTACACAACTCAATTCCAAGGAAGTATTTCATCTCTCCTAAGTCTTTGATTTCAAACACAGATTTCAAAAACTCCTTTGTGGCTTTTATACCAGCCTTATCACTACCTGTTATGATAATGTCATCACATATACAAGTAGACAGATGATACCTGAAGGTGTAGTGAGAGTGAAAAGGGTGTGATCCAATTCTGACTTCTTAAATCCACGCCCATTTAAAGTAGTGCTCAGCTTGTTGTACCATGCTCTAGGTGATTGCTTCAACCCATAGATAGCTTTCTTGAGCCTCAACACATTCCCTGGTTGTACAAGATGCTCAAGACCTGGTGGTGGATACATATACACTTCATCTTCTAGTTCCCCTTGAAGAAATGCATTCTTCACATCCATCTGCCAAAGCTCCCACTCAAGATTCACAGCAAGAGACAATACAATTCTTATTGTATGTAACTTGGCAACAGGAGCAAAGGTATCAATGTAGTCTTCCCCATATGTTTGAGTGTATCCTCTAGCCACCAGTCTTGTCTTCTTTCTATCAATGGTTTCCATCAGGTAGATACTTAATAGTAAATATCCACTTGCTTGTTACTGCCTTCTTCCCTTTTGGTAACTCACTTTCAAACAAGTGTCATTCTTTATCATGGCATTGGCTTCATCACTCACTGATTCTTTCCGTCTTCATACTGCATTGCTTCTTCATATGATCTTGGTATACTGCTTTCATCTAAGCTCATCATGAATGCACAATGCTCCTTTGGATAATAGGCAAAAGAACACACAGCCTGAGAGGGATGCTCCACAGCCTGGGCATTGTAGTACACTCTCGTGTTTACCCAGTTGGAAGCATCTCTCTTTAGCCGTGTGCTTCTCCTTAATGGTACCTCAGTTGTGTTTGCTCTGGTGCTTCTACTTCAGTTGTTTCAACTTCTCCTTGTTCTGGCAACTCATTACGCTCTTCACTACTCGTTCAACTCCACTTTGATCAGGATGATGCGCAAAACCTTGACTCTCATCCACCTCCTCAGTTCCATTCCCTCCCTCATGATCAAGGTGAGATGGTTCTTCAGCTTCCTGTACTTCAGGTGACTGATCTTCGTTTGACTCCTGGGACATTCCATCCCAAGACCTTCTAGTATCTGTCTCAACTTGTAGCCCTATCTGAAGGTTGTGACAGATCCTCCAGCTCTTTCCAATCTTTGTCCTCATAGTAGCTCTCTCTTCAAAGAACTTGACATCTCTAGATACAAGTACCCTTCTTGTTTCTGGAACAAAGCACTTGTATCCCTTCTGTGTAGTTGAGTATCCTATCATCATAGCCTTGATACTCTTTGCTTCCAGCTTGTTTCTTATCTCTCCCGGGACAAGAACATAGCTTATACACCCAAAGACTCTTAGGTGATCTAGTACCGGCTTGTTGTTGTTGAGAACTTCAATGGGGCTTTATCTTCTAAGATCCTGGTTGGTATCCTATTGATTAGGTAGCAAGCAGTAATCACAGCATCACTCCAAAATCTCTTTGGCACACTCATCTGAAACATCATTGATCTAGCCACTTCCATAAGATGTCTATTCTTTCTTTCAGCCACTCCATTCTGTTGAGGCGTGTAAGGGCAACTTGTTTGATGAAGTATCCCATGTTGAGCTAGATGGTTCTTGAATGCATTGCCAGTATACTCTCCACCATTATCAGACCTGAAAATCTTAATCTTGGCATTATACTGGTTAGAAACATATGATTGAAAGTTTTTAAATGCATCAAGAACCCTATCTTTTGTTTTGATTAGTGTTATCCAGGTGTATTTAGATTTTTCATCTATAAATGTGACAAAGTACTTGTAATTATCTCTAGATAGGCAGGGAGCAGTCCATACATCAGAATGAATAAGATCAAAGCATTTATCATAGATAGTAGTGGACCTCTTGAACACAGTCTTACAATGTTTCCCAAAATACAAGCTTCACAATCATTATTTTTAAACATGACACCTGGTAACATTAAGCTCAAGGCTCTAACATGTGGATGTCCTAGCCTAGAATGCCATAATGCACCCCTACTTAACACAGAACTCAACAAGCAACTAGAACTAGAAATACGGGAAATGTCTTCAAGTAAATAAAGGTCTCCTTTGGTTACTCCTTGCCCAATCAACTTACTGCTTTCAATATCCTGAAATTTCACATCATTAGGACTGAAAATAACATGCATTGAATCATTGGTACATCTCTTAACAGATAATAGATTAGAAGTAAACTCAGGCATGTATAAGGCTTTAGAATCCTTATTAAAAGTTTCAAGTCCCCTACACCTCTAATAGGAATTCTATCACCATTTGCAATCATTACATGTCCATGAGCAGGTTCTATATTCTTTATAAGACTATCATCACTAATCATATGATGTGAAGCACCTGAATCAATAATCAAAGGTTTTATTCCTTGAGCAATGTGATTTCTAGGTGTTTCACTTACCAATTTCAATTTACTGATGAGATCAAGCAATGTGAATTCATTTCTAGGCATTCTATCAGCAGTAAGGTCCTGTATGAGTCAGATTCAATCCTCATATTATCAAGGTTCTCTAGCAACTTATCACAAGTTCTAGGTAACACATGAGCAGCATAAGAATAACCAGAGTGTTTCTGAGTGTGTTACCAGACTCCTTGAGAGCTTTGATCAGGGCGTCAATGTCAGACTTCCTAATCACCTCATGCTCCATGTTCTTCCTACTCCTTGATGGTGAGGGGCTACGGCTCTTCCTCCACTTTCACCCGCATGATCCAATGAACCAGCTCCTGATGTGCCGGCTTCACTAGTCTGCAGAAAGGTGAGCTCGTCCCTCCCTCTCCTTGTTGAACTTGGCTGGCTTCAAATGAGGGTGTAGGATCCAGCACTGACTCCTCTTATGCCCCGGCTTCTTGCAATGATCACAGTTGCCACTGAACTTCCTTTCCTCTCCACGGTAAGCAGCTTTGTTTGCTTGGATTGCCTCAGCCTTGTTGGAAAGAGCCACATTCCCTTTTCCCCCAAACAAGCCGAGAGTCCCTTCTTCCTTTTGAAGCTGTGCACACACTTCCTCCATAGATGGAAGGTTGGAGACCTTAGGACATGCTTAATAACATCACCAAAGGCGGATTCAACGTCAACATCAAACCAAACTTGATCTTGTTCTTGTTCCCGCCTCTCCATAAGCGTCTCTTGATCGATCAGGTGCTTGCCTCAAGGTCTCTAGCTCAGACCAGAGTGACCTGTACTTTCCCAAGTGCTTAGAGAACTCCTCCTCTTCTTGCGCAAGGTTGTTGATGGCTCTCTTGAGCTCAAACACCCGGCTTAGGTTGGTAGTGTTCCCAAACGTCTTCAGGAGGGTTTCCCACAGGTGTTTAGGAGTCTCACAGTAGCTGTAGGCATCTAGGAGATGGACTTCAAGGGATCCTTGTAGTACTGAGAGCACCATCAAGTCTTCTTGAATCCATTTCTTCTCGGCAGCAGCAACTTGATCTCCATCACCTTCACCTCCTTCTCCTACTTTGGCCACTGGTTTAGGTGCCTCATCCGTGATGTGACTCCATAACCCTAGCCTCCCAATGGCTGTCTTCACAAGCCTAGACCACAACAGGTAGTTCCCACTACCCTTCAAAGCAACAGGAACCGTAATGACCTTGTAGGTTCCCTCCATCTTGTTTAGTTTGATCCGAAAGAGAAAAGAAAATGAGTTTAGACTGAAGCTGAAGAACACTCGAAACCTCAATACCACAGCCAACCTGGCTCTGATACCATGTGATTTTAGAGATGAGAACAGGTATTGAGAGTTTAGAAAGAGATTATGGTGAGATTAAGGGAAGATGGGATGATTTATGATATGTAAAAGAGAAACATGATGAACTAGAGAGAGATTATCATCAAATCGAGTTGTTTTATTAATCAAGACAGAGTTTACAATATATAAGATCAGATACAAGGGTTTCAGAGAGACTAAGCATGTGAGGTCAAGGATAAGGTTGCTTTAATTCAAACTTGATCCAATGGGAGCTGTCACACGTTTAAAGGCATCTTGGACCAGGTTCCTTTTGCCTTTACAGCCTGTTCCAGCCTGTGTGGATAAGACCCAGCTCCCTTAGCCATCCAAACGGTCATCTCTTCATGGTAAAATCCCCTTTGGCCGTTAACTCCTTTTACTCGGGTAAAAGATGACTTGGGCGAGTTATGGATCGACCATGGTACGGATGGTACGGCCTGTACGGCCTTGTACGGCCTGGTCGATCCCTAACCCATCTTTTCCATTCCTTCACACCATCTCATCTCTTCTTCAACTCCTTAGGACATCTTCTCTCATATAATTATCAGCTCATTTCAACATTGTGAACCTGAAACATCACTCAAACTCCAGCAAAGATGAGACCAATAGTATTGGGATCATCCTTGATTAATCATCAAGTTTGATTCCCAAATCACAAGCATTGCAACATATTAAACAAGTCATTTTCAAGTTCTAATCTTTGCAAGCAAACTCTCTAAGCACAAGCATGATCATAACAGATTCAATACAAGCTACTTAGGTAATTTTTAAGCTTCTTTACTCAGCAATTTAGACATAAATCTAATGCTTCAATGTAAGACAGCCACAAGACTATATGCAACAGCTTTCAATCAGATTCATTACATGTATGCAAGCAGATTCAATTAATCACAACAAGCATCACTATGAACTGGAGCTAAGCATATTAATTCAATCTCAATCACCAAACAAGTCTCTTTAAGCATCCTGGGACAGATTCTAAATCATTTTCATTTAGCAATCTTTAAACAATCCTCAGGTTTTCAATCACATCACAACATCACAACCAGTCAATAACACACTCAATATCAAGAAGGGATAGTAATAGCTTACAGTCAAGAACCTGTTTGGTTCCTTGAACCTCCAATGGCATTAAGGTCATGGCTTGTTGGATCTGAGAGTTACAGGTCGTCACCCAACCTCTCTTCCTTCTACTCATGACCATCTTCTTGTTTCTCCAGCTCAAAGACCCCTCCTTTCTTCATACATACAGTCACCATCTTCTAGACATCTTCTTTCTTGTAACCGGATGCAACAAACACTTGGACAAGGTGTTTTGGAGTCAGGTTAGCTAGGCCTCTCCATCTACCTTTGCTTCCAACGTGGCTCTTCATCAGGACAGGTATGAGAAAGGTTGAGGAACCAGGAACAAACGCCAAGCTTCAGTCTTCTTCTCCATGGAGAAACTGACAGGATGGAGCTGTCTTCATGGCTTGGATTTGAGCTGAGGTATGAGTGTGAGATGTGCGGAAGCTTTAACCAGGTTCTGATGAACCTGGCTCTGATACCATGTGAGTTTTTATAGAGTACTACTCTGGTTGTGTGTGTGAATGTGTATAGCTCCAATGGAGCAAGATGAGAGCTTTTAATGGTGATTTAAGAACAGAGATTGATGAGAGTGTTTATGAGTGTATAAGAGACTTAGAAACAGAGATTAAGAGACTGAGAGACTGAGAGATTAAGACTAGAGAATAGATTTGTGTTTCTGGTTTTCAAAACCCTTTCATTGATGAAGGAGGAGGGGAAATCCCCCTCTCTCTCTTAGAGAGATACAATTTCGTCCATCATGCTTATTTATAAGCTTACACAGGTTTACACAATCAGAAACCTATATCTAATGGCTGATAATAACTTAAGAGGATGGATGGTGTAGATGAGCTGGTCTTGTTGCAATCTGAGTAGTTGATGCTGATTGGTTAAGAGGAGATGGAGCCTGATTGGTTTAATTCAAATGGGGAAGGCTGGACTGTGATGGCTCTCCTTAGGCTCCTCCTAATCTGTCCACAGATCAGTCTAGGTTCATGGTCGTGGCTCCCCTTGTCTTTACAGCCAAGGCCAGCCTGTCCCATGACCAAACTAGCCAATCACACTCCAATGGCATCTTCTTGATTCTCCTTTGATGCCATCTGATCAGAACCTTATCCACAAGACTGGGACCACTTTTATAACTCTCAAACCTTGCCCAGACATTGCACAAGCTTTCCTGGGACGTCAGGTTCGCCCTATTTTTGTACCAACTCCAAAACTTCTCAAATGGCCGAGTTATGCAAATCTGGGTCGCCCTGGTCCGTACAGATCCGTACTGTCCGTACACGTCCGTACTGCCTCGCCCTATCTTTGCACACTCGCTCATTTGCTCCCAAATACACTTCTAAGTCTCTCCTAGACTTGGCCTAACTTTGCACATCCATCAGGACACTTCTGGACACCTTGCCCTATCTTTTGCACAAGCCCCAACTCAACTCAACCCTTTAGTTTCTCCATTTCTTCTCTTTCAAGTTAACAGTTGTGCTATTCCCAAACTGGGAAACTGGATCACCTGATTTGAAAGTGGGATAACTTCTATGAGATTTAAGGATATAGATGATTATCTGAGTTTAGAAAGGATTATAGAAGAGAATAAGAGATTAAGAGACAGATTAGAGACTAATGGAGAATCATAATGAAATGAGTATAGAGAGAGATTGTTTAGAACTGTCTAATATTATTATGAGATGAGGTTACAATATTTAGAAGAGGCATTAGGGTTTACAAGTCAAGATAAAGCAGCACTAGTCATAAGCATGTGAAGTCAAGCCAAAGGGGGGCGTCTCTTTGAATTCACGGATGGTAAGGCTCACACGTTGGCCTTTACAGCCTGTCCACGGCCTGGATGGATAAGGCTCGTCCCGCCCTTATCCCTAAACGGTCTGATCAGTCTTGAGACCTTCTGTGTACTCTAGAGGCTTTACTCACCCATCTCCTTCTTCCTTCATGTTTCCTCAGATGTACGGCCAAGCCCCTGTCCGTACATAGGCCGTACTGTCCGTACTCTTTCCCATCACTTGCTTAGCTCTTCCTCTCCTTCTCATAATGACTTCCTCATCTCAACACTCCCCCTCAAGCTTAGCTTTGTGAAAGCCTAAGCTTAGATGGCTATGAGATCTTCCTCATTAAAAACCTCACCAAGGAAAAACCCATTGGGACAAAACCTTGATGAGGGAAAAAGAGTAAAGACCTCACAGCCAAGAGGATCAGCTCCTTCTCTTCCCAAGATCAATGAGGCCCAACCTGATGTGAATGGACTCCATTGTCTTCTGTCTTGCAGCCTTGGTGAACACATCAGCTAACTGATCTTCACTCCTCGTGTAACATGGCAAGATGACTCCTAGAATGATCATTTGCCTCACCTTGTGGCAATCAACTTCAATGTGCTTGGTCCTCTCATGAAACACCGAGTTGGATGCAATGTGAATGGCTGCTTGGTTATCACAGTGCATTGTCATTGTGTGGCTTGATCAATCTCCAAGTGCTTCAAGATGCCTTTGATCCACACCAACTCGTTGGTAAGTTTCAGCATAGCTCTATACTCAGCTTCTGCACTTGAGCAAGAGACCACCTTCTGCTTCTTACTCTTCCATGTCACCAAGTTGCCTCCAATGAATGTGCAATAGCCTGTGGTTGATCTCCTGTCTGCTCTATCACCAGCCCAATCTGCATCACAGTATCCAACCACTTCAGTGCTTTCATTGCAACCCATCCATATTCCTTGATCAGGTGAGCCGTTGAGATACATCAAGATCCTCTCCACCATGCGCCAATGATGCTCCTTAGGAACTTGCATATGTTGACTCACCTGATTGACAGCAAAACAAATGTCAGGTCTAGTTATGGTAAGATAAATCAATTTGCCAACTAGTTTTCTATAGAGTTTAGGATCCTGATAAGGTTTGCTGTCTTCAATCTCCCCCTCTCGTGGGACTTTGTAACCATCCTCCATAGGCATCCTTGCAGTCTTACCTCCATAAGCACCTGCACCTTTCAAAAGATCAAGTGTATACTTCCTTTGGGACATGAATAAACCTTCCTTGGATCTACATATCTCAATTCCAAGAAAGTATTTCATTTCTCCCAAATCTTTAATCTCAAACATGGATTTAATGAACTCCTTGGTTGCTATGATACCTTCCTTATCACTTCCTGTGATAATGATATCATCAACATACACAAGAAGTGCAATCATACCTGAGGGAGTGGTGAGTGTGAAGAGAGTGTGGTCTAGTTCAGACTTCTTGAAGCCTCGGCCATTCAGAGTAGTGCTCAGCTTGTTGTACCAAGCTCTTGGTGATTGCTTCAGCCCATAGATAGCTTTCTTCAATCTCAACACATTCCCTCTCTTCACTAAGTGTTCTAGGCCTGGAGGTGGATGCATATATACTTCATCCTCAAGTTCACCTTGTAAGAATGCATTCTTCACATCCATTTGCCATAACCCCCATCCAAGATTCACAGCCAAGCTTAATACAATCCGTATTGTATGTAGTTTAGCTACTGGTGCAAAGTTTCTATGTAATCTTCTCCATAAGTTTGAGTGAAACCTCTTGCTACTAGCCTTGACTTCTTCCTCTCAACTTTCCATCAGCCTTATACTTGATTGTGAATATCCATTTACTACTCACAGCCTTCTTCCCTTTTGGTAACTCACTCTCATACCATGTATCATTCTTGATCATGGCTCCTGCCTCAGCTCCAACTGATTCCTTCCATTCTTTATCCATGATTGCTTCTTCATAGCTTCTTGGAATATAGTTCTCATCCAAGTTAACCATGAATGCACAATGTTCTTCAGGGTATTGAGCAAAGGAACACACAGCTTGAGAAGGATGCTCCACAGCTTGGGCATTGTAGTACACTCGCGTGTTTACCCAAGAGGAAGGATCCTTTCTAAGCCTTGTGCTTCTCCTCAATACTGGTTGTTCTTGCACTTGAACCGGCTCATCTTGTATATTTGTTCTTGTGCTTCATCTCCTTGGTCTTGCTCACCTTGATGATGAGAACCTGAGTTGAACTCTTCTCCTTCTTCACTCAAGCCGACTCCTTCTTGGCCATTTTCTTGAGTTTCAGGTTCACTTCCCCCCTCATGATCAAGGTGAGGTGTTTGAGCAGCTCTACTTGGTTCATTTGAGCTCTCTTCTGGTTGTCTATTTCTTGTGGACTGATCCTGATTCATCTTGATACCAAGACCTTCCAAATAATCCTTAAGACTCCAGCCTTATCTGATGTGAGGTCCCTCAAGTCTTCTTGATTCTTCTCTTCATAGTATCCTCTTCTTCTCTTTCTTCAATGAACTTCACATCTCTAGATACAAGTACCCTTCTAGCTTCTGGATCATAACACTTATATCCCTTTTGAGTTGTTGAGTAGCCAATGAACATTGCCTTTCGGCTTCTTGCTTCTAGCTTGTTCCTCAACTCTCCTGGTACCAACACATAACACAAGCATCCAAACACTTTCATATATGCCAAGATGGCTTGCGCTTGTTCAGTACCTCAAATGGTGCTTGATCCTTCAACACCCTGGTCGGCATTCGGTTGATTAGATAGCAAGCAGTGGATACAGCATCACTCCAGAATCTCTTAGGTACATTGGCTTGGAACATCAATGACCGAGCCACCTCCATCAAGTGCCTGTTCTTCCTCTCAGCTACACCATTCTGTTGTGGTGTGTAGGGACAGCTTGTTTGATGAAGTATTCCATGATGATCTAGATGACTTTTGAACGCATAGCTTGTGTACTCTCCTCCATTATCTGATCTCAAAATTTTAATCTTAGCATGATAATGGTTAGTCACATAAGCTTGAAAGTTCTTGAATGCATCTATCACCCTATCTTTTGATGGAATAAGTGTTAACCAGGTGTATTTAGATTTTTCATCAATGAATGTGACAAAGTACTTATGATTGTCTCTAGAGAAACTAGGTGCAGTCCACACATCAGTATGAATCAAATCAAAGCAATTTTCATAAACAGTAGATGTTCTTGGAAACACATTCTTACAATGCTTGCCTAAAATGCAAGCTTCACACTTATCATTTTCAAAACCACACCTGGTAACATCAAGTTTAAAGCCCTCTCATGGGGATGACCTAGTCTAGCATGCCACAATGCATTTTTATTCAAACTAGAAGCAGAAGTAAGAGCAGTTATGATTGGAAACAGAATCAAGCTTCTCAAGCATGTATAACTCTCCCTTTGTGACTCCTTTTCCAATCAATTGGCTGCTCTCAATATCCTGAAACTTCACATCATTAGGACTGAATATAACATTGCAATTCAAATCAGTAGTACATTTCTTAACTGAAAGTAGATTTGATGTGAATTCAGGAATGTAAAATGCTCTAGTGTTTTTATCAAATAGCTTTAAGTTTCCTATTCCCTTAATAGGTATCTTATCTCCATTTGCAATCATCACACATCCATTAGTAGGTTCTATATCTTAATCAGGTTGGTGTCACTAATCATATGATGAGATGCACCTGAATCTATAATCAATGGTTTGTATGCATTGCTAGCATGATGGCAGATACAGTTTGATCTATATGCATTCATCCTAGCATTTCTATCAATGTACTGCTCAATTCCAGCCTTACTATCAATTCTAGCAATCTCAGCCTCATCGTGAGTCATTTCTATAGTTCTAGCAATCAAAGAAGCACCAAATGACTACCCATGAATGTTACCATTATCCTTGAGCATTTTGATGAGTGCATCCATCTCGGACCTCCTGATGAAGTCTTGATCATTGCCTCGGGGTTTGCTATAGTCCAGTATAGGTCACCAAAGCTTTTCCATTTCCTTCACGGTTCTCCACCTCAGCTCCTTTGTTGGATGGCCCTGCTCCGCTTGATCCTTCAGTCATATGAGCTCTTGCCTCTCTCTCCTTTATGAACTTGGCGGCTTCAAGTGGGGATGGAGTATCCAGCACTGAATCTTCTTGTGCCCATACCTCTTGCAATGATCACAGTTCCCATTGAACTTCTCATACTTGTTGTAGCCAGCTTTGTTAGCTTGTGGAGGCTCTTCTCGGTCAGATTGCACAGCATTTGCAAGAGATAAGTCTCCCTTGCCTCCAAACAAACCCATTGAGCCCTGCTCCCTCTGTATCTGAGCACAAACATCCTCAAGGTCAGGTAGCTTCTCGGACCTTAGCATGTGTTGAATGAGACCATTGTAGCTTGCGTTCAATGTGAGCAACAACCCAAAGACCTTGTCCTGCTCACGCCTCTCATTTAGAAGCTCTGGATCAACCGTGCTTGGTCTCAACATCTCCAGCTCTGACCACAGTGTCCTGAACCTCCCCAAGTGCTTAGTAAACTCTCCATGTCATCTGGGTTAACTCGTTGATTGCCTTCTTGACTTCAAACACTCGGTTCAGGTTAGAAACGTTTCCATATACCTTCTTCAGCGTGTCCCACAGCTCCTTGGCTGTCTCACAGTAGCTGTAAGCATCTAGGATAGCCGGCTCCAAGGAGGCATGAAGGACTGACATTACCATCATGTCTTCTTGTTGCCACTTCTCCACAACACTCTCCTCGGAGCTCTCTGCGTCACCCTCTTGAGTAATCGCCTTTGGAGCTTCACCAGACGTGATATGCCTCCACAAACCCTTGCTTCCCACAGCAGTCTTCACCATCCTAGACCAGACTAGGTAGTTGCTTCCTTTGAATGTCACCGCGACCTTCATCTTCATATCTTTCCATCTTGAACAGCTTGACGTCTACAGCTTGAACAACCGGTTAGATCTTGTACTGAGAACCCACGCTGCTCTCTAGAACACAGATTTACTCTTGAGTCTTCAAATGAACCTCCCACGGATCACCGAGACACACACAAAACACTTGAGCTTTTGAACTCTCAAGAAACTCTCAAACACACTCACTTGTTCTCTTAAAGTTTCAAACTTGAATCCTTAAGAGTCACTCACGAACTCAGATTTCAATCAACCTGGCTCTGATACCATATGAGATTTAAGGATATAGATGATTATCTGAGTTTAGAAAGGATTATAGAAGAGAATAAGAGATTAAGAGACAGATTAGAGACTAATGGAGAATCATAATGAATGAGTATAGAGAGAGATTGTTTAGAACTGTCTAATATTATTATGAGATGAGGTTACAATATTTATAGAAGAGGCATTAGGGTTTACAAGTCAAGATAAGCAGCACTAGTCATAAGCATGTGAAGTCAAGCCAAAGGGGGAGCGTCCTTTTTGAATTCACGGATGGTAAGGCTCACACGCTTGGCCTTTACAGCCTGTCCACGGCCTGGATGGATAAGGCTCGTCCCGCCCTTATCCCTAAACGGTCTGATCAGTCTTGAGACCTTCTGTGTACTCTAGAGGCTTTACTCACCCATCTCCTTCTTCCTTCATGTTTCCTCAGATGTACGGCCAAGCCCCTGTCCGTACATAGGCCGTACTGTCCGTACTCTTTCCCACTCATTGCTTAGCTCTTCCTTCCTTCTCATAATGACTTCCTCATCTCAACAACTTCTTCTGCCAACTCCTATGAGATTTATTCAACTTCCTGGTGATTTTTCCACACATTATGTATCCAAATCAGCTTCTTACAAAGTGATTCATCCTGGTTTGATTGGAACGACGAGAAGCTGTGCTATTCCCAAACTGGGAAACTGGAATCACCTGATTTGAAAGTGGGATAACTTCTTCATGCCAACTCCTATGAGATTTATTCAAATTCCTGGTGATTCTCCACCACTTTATGTATCCAAATCAAGCTTCTTACAAAGTGATTCATCCTGGTTTGATTGGAACGACGAAGAAGCTGTGCTATTCCCAAACTGGGAAACTGGAATCACCTGATTTGAAAGTGGGATAACTTCTTCTTGCCAACTCTATGAGATTTATTCAACTTCCTGGTGATTCTCCACCACATTATGTATCCAAATCAAGCTTCTTACAAAGTGATTCATCCTGGTTTGATTGGAACGACGAAGAAGCTGTGCTATTCCCAAACTGGGAAACTGGAATCACCTGATTTGAAAGTGGGATAACTTCTTCATGCCAACTCCTATGAGATTTATTCAACTTCCTGGTGATTCTCCACCACTTTATGTATCCAAATCAAGCTTTTTCACAAAGTGATTCATCCTGGTTTGATTGGAACGACGAAGAAGCTGTGCTATTCCCAACTGGGAAACTGGAATCACCTGATTTGAAAGTGGGATAACTTCTTCATGCCAACTCCTATGAGATTTATTCAACTTCCTGGTGATTCTCCACCACTTTATGTTCCAAATCAAGCTTCTTACAAAGTGATTCATCCTGGTTTGATTGAACGACGAAGAAGCTGTGCTATTCCCAAACTGGGAAACTGGAATCACCTGATTTGAAAGTGGGATAACTTCTTCATGCCAACTCCTATGAGATTTATTCAACTTCCTGGTGATTCTCCACCACTTTATGTATCCAAATCAAGCTTCTTACAAAGTGATTCATCCTGGTTTGATTGGAACGACGAAGAAGCTGTGCTATTCCCAAACTGGGAAACTGGAATCACCTGATTTGAAAGTGGGATAACTTCTTCATGCCAACTCCTATGAGATTTATTCAACTTCCTGGTGATTCTCCACCACTTTATGTATGCAAATCAAGCTTCTTACAAAGTGATTCATCCTGGTTTGATTGGAACGACGAAGAAGCTGTGCTATTCCCAAACTGGGAAACTGGAATCACCTGATTTGAAAGTGGGATAACTTCTTCATGCCAACTCCTATGAGATTTATTCAACTTCCTGGTGATTCTCCACCACTTTATGTATCCAAATCAAGCTTCTTACAAAGTGATTCATCCTTTTGATTGGAACGACGAAGAAGCTGTGCTATTCCCAAACTGGGAAACTGGAATCACCTGATTTGAAAGTGGGATAACTTCTTCATGCCAACTCCTATGAGATTTATTCAACTTCCTGGTGATTCTCCACAACATTTGTATCCAAATCAAGCTTCTCTACAAAGTGATTCATCCTGGTTTGATTGGAACGACGAAGAAGCTGTGCTATTCCAAACTGGGAAACTGGAATCACCTGATTTGAAAGTGGGATAACTTCTTCATGCCAACTCCTATGAGATTTATTCAAATTCCTGGTGATTCTCCACCACTTTATGTATCCAAATCAAGCTTCTTCACAAAGTGATTCATCCTGGTTTGATTGGAACGACGAAGAAGCTGTGCTATTCCCAAACTGGAAACTGGAATCACCTGATTTGAAAGTGGGATAACTTCTTCATGCCCTCCTATGAGATTTATTCAACTTCCTGGTGATTCTCCACCACTTTATGTATCCAAATCAAGCTTCTTACAAGTGATTCATCCTGGTTTGATTGGAACGACGAAGAAGCTGTGCTATTCCCAAACTGGGAAACTGGAATCACCTGATTTGAAAGTGGGATAACTTCTTCATGCCACTCCTATGAGATTTATTCAACTTCCTGGTGATTCTCCACCACTTTATGTATCCAAATCAAGCTTCTACAAAGTGATTCATCCTGGTTGATTGGAACGACGAAGAAGCTGTGCTATTCCCAACTGGGAAACTGGAATCACCTGATTTGAAAGTGGGATAACTTCTTCATGCCAACTCCTATGAGATTTATTCAACTTCCTGGTGATTCTCCACCACTTTATGTATCCAAATCAAGCTTCTTACAAAGTGATTCATCCTGGTTTGATTGGAACGACGAAGAAGCTGTGCTATTCCCAAACTGGGAAACTGGAATCACCTGATTTGAAAGTGGGATAACTTCTTCATGCCAACTCCTATGAGATTTATTCAACTTCCTGGTGATTCTCCACCACTTATGTATCCAAATCAAGCTTCTTACAAAGTGATTCATCCTGGTTTGATTGGAACGACGAAGAAGCTGTGCTATTCCCAAACTGGGAAACTGGAATCACCTGATTTGAAAGTGGGATAACTTCTTCTTGCCAACTCCTATGAGATTTATTCAACTTCCTGGTGATTTCCACCACTTTATGTATCCAAATCAAGCTTCTTACAAGTGATTCATCCTGGTTTGATTGGAACGACGAAGAAGCTGTGCTATTCCCAAACTGGGAAACTGGAATCACCTGATTTGAAAGTGGGATAACTTCTTCATGCCAACTCCTATGAGATTTATTCAACTTCCTGGTGATTCTCCACCATTTATGTATCCAAATCAAGCTTCTCACAAAGTGATTCATCCTGGTTTGATTGGAACGACGAAGAAGCTGTGCTATTCCCAAACTGGGAAACTGGAATCACCTGATTTGAAAGTGATAACTTCTTCATGCCAACTTCTATGAGATTTATTCAACTTCCTGGTGATTCTCCACCACTTTATGTATCCAAATCAAGCTTCTTACAAAGTGATTCATCCTGGTTTGATTGGAACGACGAAGAAGCTGTGCTATTCCCAAACTGGGAAACTGGAATCACCTGATTTGAAAGTGGGATAACTTCTTCATGCCAACTCCTATGAGATTTATTCAACTTCCTGGTGATTCTCCACCACTTTATGTATCCAATCAAGCTTCTTCTCACAAAGTGATTCATCCTGGTTTGATTGGAACGACGAAGAAGCTGTGCTATTCCCAAACTGGGAAACTGGAATCACCTGATTTGAAAGTGGGATAACTTCTTCATGCCAACTCCTATGAGATTTATTCAACTTCCTGGTGATTTTCCACCACTTTATGTATCCAAATCAAGCTTCTTACAAAGTGATTCATCCTGGTTTGATTGGAACGACGAAGAAGCTGTGCTATTCCCAAACTGGGAAACTGGAATCACCTGATTTGAAAGTGGGATAACTTCTTCATGCCAACTCCTATGAGATTTATTCAACTTCCTGGTGATTCTCCACCACTTTATGTATCCAAATCAAGCTTCTTACAAAGTGATTCATCCTGGTTTGATTGGAACGACGAAGAAGCTGTGCTATTCCCAAACTGGGAACTGGAATCACCTGATTTGAAAGTGGGATAACTTCTTCATGCCAACTCCTATGAGATTTATTCAACTTCCTGGTGATTCTCCAACCTTTTATGTATCCAAATCAAGCTTTTTCACAAAGTGATTCATCCTGGTTTGATTGGAACGACGAAGAAGCTGTGCTATTCCCAAACTGGGAAACTGGAATCACCTGATTTGAATGGGATAACTTCTTCATGCCAACTCCTATGAGATTTATTCAACTTCCTGGTGATTCTCCACCACTTTATGTATCCAAATCAAGCTTCTTACAAAGTGATTCATCCTGGTTTGATTGGAACGACGAAGAAGCTGTGCTATTCCCAAACTGGGAAACTGGAATCACCTGATTTGAAAGTGGGATAACTTCTTCATGCCAACTCCTATGAGATTTATTCAACTTCCTGGTGATTCTCCACCACTTTATGTATCCAAATCAAGCTTCTCACAAAGTGATTCATCCTGGTTTGATTGGAACGACGAAGAAGCTGTGCTATTCCCAAACTGGGAAACTGGAATCACCTGATTTGAAAGTGGGATAACTTCTTCATGCCAACTCCTATGAGATTTATTCAACTTCCTGGTGATTCTCCACCACTTTATGTATCCAAATCAAGCTTCTTACAAAGTGATTCATCCTGGTTTGATTGGAACGACGAAGAAGCTGTGCTATTCCCAAATGGGAAACTGGAATCACCTGATTTGAAAGTGGGATAACTTCTTCTTGCCAACTCCTATGAGATTTATTCAACTTCCTGGTGATTCTCCACCACTTTATGTATCCAATCAAGCTTCTTACAAAGTGATTCATCCTGGTTTGATTGGAACGACGACGAAGAAGCTGTGCTATTCCCAAACTGGGAAACTGGAATCACCTGATTTGAAAGTGGGATAACTTCTTCATGCCAACTCCTATGAGATTTATTCAACTTCCTGGTGATTCTCCACCACTTTATGTATCCAAATCAAGCTTCTTCACAAGTGATTCATCCTGGTTTGATTGGAACGACGAAGAAGCTGTGCTATTCCCAAACTGGGAAACTGGAATCACCTGATTTGAAAGTGGGATAACTTCTTCATGCCAACTCCTATGAGATTATTCAACTTCCTGGTGATTCTCCACCACTTTATGTATCCAAATCAAGCTTCTCACAAAGTGATTCATCCTGGTTTGATTGGAACGACGAAGAAGCTGTGCTATTCCCAAACTGGGAAACTGGAATCACCTGATTTGAAAGTGGGATAACTTCTTCATGCCAACTCCTATGAGATTTATTCAACTTCCTGGTGATTCTCCACCACTTTATGTATCCAAATCAAGCTTCTTACAAAGTGATTCATCCTGGTTTGATTGGAACGACGAAGAAGCTGTGCTATTCCCAAACTGGGAAACTGGAATCACCTGATTTGAAAGTGGGATAACTTCTTCATGCCAACTCCTATGAGATTTATTCAACTTCCTGGTGATTCTCCACCACTTTATGTATCCAAATCAAGCTTTTACAAAGTGATTCATCCTGGTTTGATTGGAACGACGAAGAAGCTGTGCTATTCCCAAACTGGGAAACTGGAATCACCTGATTTGAAAGTGGGATAACTTCTTCATGCCAACTCCTATGAGATTTATTCAACTTCCTGGTGATCTCCACCACTTTATGTATCCAAATCAAGCTTCTTACAAAGTGATTCATCCTGGTTTGATTGGAACGACGAAGAAGCTGTGCTATTCCCAAACTGGGAAACTGGAATCACCTGATTTGAAAGTGGGATAACTTCTTCATGCCAACTCCTATGAGATTTATTCAACTTCCTGGTGATTCTCCACCACTTTATGTATCCAAATCAAGCTTCTCACAAAGTGATTCATCCTGGTTTGATTGGAACGACGAAGAAGCTGTGCTATTCCCAAACTGGGAAACTGGAATCACCTGATTTGAAAGTGGGATAACTTCTTCATGCCAACTCCTATGAGATTTATTCAACTTCCTGGTGATTCTCCACCACTTTATGTATCCAAATCAAGCTTCTTACAAAGTGATTCATCCTGGTTTGATTGGAACGACGAAGAAGCTGTGCTATTCCCAAACTGGGAAACTGGAATCACCTGATTTGAAAGTGGGATAACTTCTTCATGCCAACTCCTATGAGATTTATTCAACTTCCTGGTGATTCTCCACCACTTTATGTATCCAAATCAAGCTTCTCAAAAGTGATTCATCCTGGTTTGATTGGAACGACGAAGAAGCTGTGCTATTCCCAAACTGGGAAACTGGAATCACCTGATTTGAAAGTGGGATACTTCTTCTTCTTGCCACTCCTATGAGATTTATTCAACTTCCTGGTGATTTTCCACCACTTTATGTATCCAAATCAAGCTTCTTACAAAGAGATTCATCCTGGTTTGATTGGAACGACGAAGAAGCTGTGCTATTCCCAAACTGGGAAACTGGAATCACCTGATTTGAAAGTGGGATAACTTCTTCATGCCAACTCCTATGAGATTTATTCAACTTCCTGGTGATTCTCCACCACTTTTTGTATCCAAATCAAGCTTCTTCACAAGTGATTCATCCTGGTTTGATTGGAACGACGAAGAAGCTGTGCTATTCCCAAACTGGGAAACTGGAATCACCTGATTTGAAAGTGGGATAACTTCTTCATGCCAACTCCTATGAGATTTATTCAACTTCCTGGTGATTCTCCACCACTTTATGTATCCAAATCAAGCTTCTTACAAAGTGATTCATCCTGGTTTGATTGGAACGACGAAGAAGCTGTGCTATTCCCAAACTGGGAAACTGGAATCACCTGATTTGAAAGTGGGATAACTTCTTCATGCCAACTCCTATGAGATTTATTCAACTTCCTGGTGATTCTCCACCACTTTATGTATCCAATCAAGCTTCTTACAAAGTGATTCATCCTGGTTTGATTGGAACGACGAAGAAGCTGTGCTATTCCCAAACTGGGAAACTGGAATCACCTGATTTGAAAGTGGGATAACTTCTTCATGCCAACTCCTATGAGATTTATTCAACTTCCTGGTGATTCTCCACCACTTTATGTATCCAAATCAAGCTTCTTACAAAGTGATTCATCCTGGTTTGATTGGAACGACGAAGAAGCTGTGCTATTCCCAAACTGGGAAACTGGAATCACCTGATTGAAAGTGGGATAACTTCTTCATGCCAACTCCTATGAGATTTATTCAACTTCCTGGTGATTCTCCACCACTTTATGTATCCAAATCAAGCTTCTTCACAAGTGATTCATCCTGGTTTGATTGGAACGACGAAGAAGCTGTGCTATTCCCAAACTGGGAAACTGGAATCACCTGATTTGAAAGTGGGATAACTTCTTCATGCCAACTCCTATGGATTTATTCAACTTCCTGGTGATTCTCCACCACTTTATGTATCCAAATCAAGCTTCTTACAAAGTGATTCATCCTGGTTTGATTAGAACGAAGAAGCTGTGCTATTCCCAAACTGGGAAACTGGAATCACCTGATTTGAAAGTGGGATAACTTCTTCATGCCAACTCCTATGAGATTTATTCAACTCCTGGTGATTTTCCACAACTTTATGTATCCAAATCAAGCTTCTTACAAAGTGATTCATCCTGGTTTGATTGAACGACGAAGAGCTGTGCTATTCCCAAACTGGGAACTGGAATCACCTGATTTGAAAGTGGGATAACTTTTCATATGCCCAACTCCTATGAGATTTATTCAACTTCCTGGTGATTCTCCACCACTTTATGTATCCAAATCAAGCTTTCACAAAGTGATTCATCGTCATCCTGTTTTGATTGGAACGACGAAGAAGCTTGCTATTTTTCCCAACGGGAAACTGGACTCACCTGTTTGAAAGTGGGATAAACCTTCTTCATGCCACTCCTATGAGATTTATTCAACTTCCTGGTGATTCTCCACCACTTTATGTATCCAAATCAAGCTTCTTACAAAGTGATTCATCCTGGTTTGATTGGAAACGACGAAGAAGCTTGCTATTCCCAAACTGGGAAACTGGAATCACTGATTTTGAAAGTGGGATTAAACTTCTTCATGCCAACTCCTATGAGATTTATTCAACTTCCTGGTGATTATCCACCACTTTATGTAGCCAAAATCAAAATCAGCTTCTTCACAAAGTGATTCATCCTGGTTTGATTGGAACGACGAAGAAGCTGTGCTATTCCCAAACTGGGAAACTGGAATCACCTGTTTGAAAGTGGGATAACTTCTTCATGCCAACTCTATGAATTTATTCAACTTCCTGGTGATTCT